>NC_079405.1:21735109-22035109 GCF_029220125.1 Pseudoliparis swirei
GGCCACCCTCAGGCAATGTAGCAGGCCTGAGGCCGCCACCCGTGGGTTTCCCCCACCAGCACCAAGGATCCGCCAGACAGCAAGAGGTTTTGTTCAAAGACATGTTTCATTCCGCACACACGACACCCAGCAGACCGCAAAACACGCGCCTCTGCTCACCTCTCGCTCTCCACTCTCAAGTGGGAGCTTTTATAAGGGTGGCCTTGGCTGCTGAGTGATTGCCAATCACCAGCAGCCGAGGCCAAATCAGACACAGCTGCCACAATATTGTTTTCCAAGTTTAAGTGTGAGGTACTTTATGTTTGTTTGTTGACTCCCGAAAGAACACCGACATTAAACATTGAATCGGGTCAAATTGACCCGAAGGCGACAGGAGGGTTAAATATTGAATCGGGTCAAAATGACCCGAAGGCAACACAAGGGTTAAACTAAACGTCTGTTGTTGGTCGTCTCTACAGCAGCATGTCATTCTGTCTCGACGTGTCGTTCACTCTTCTCGGCTCTCCGTCTCGCGCGCCGCAGAGCTCCATGCCGGCGTGTCTGCGCGCGCATCGGGGCGGAGAAAAAAAAAAGTCACCTGCACCTTCCGCTCCGCGTCACCGACACGTCGCCCTCTGTTTCTCTGTGAATATGGAGGAGCAGACGGGAGGAAGGAGGCGGACTGCCGCGGCTTGACACTCAGAGGAGTGCAACAACTTCCACGACACCAGAAGTAAACAAAGTTGCGTTAATTGCGTTAAAATATTTTAGTGAGTTAATCGCGGCCAAATTAATCGCATAGATTAACGTGTTAACGCTGACAGCCCTAATATATATATATATATATATACACATGTATCGTTTTTGGTTTCAGACGGTAAACGAAGAAACCACCTTATTTCCGTATTCCGTATTTTGAATGAAACGAAAAAACAGACGAACAAAACCTACACGGACCGACGAGGTCACCATGGAAACATTGTCACATGATATGTTCTCTGGTTCTGTGACGTCGCTAGTGACATCACGGCGCACCGAACCAGAGTCTATATATAGAAGTGACTTCCAGCAGGAATTTGTTCTGTGAATTGACAGAAACCGCCACCACGACGTGTGGTAAGAGAGGTAATGGGGTGTGGGGCTCTGTGAGATTCACAGAAAGGGTGGGTGGGAAGGCGATTCTCGAATCGCCAAGGTCCAAAAGATAATAGAGAAACAAAAATGGAATTAATTTCTTACATAAAGAAATTAAAGAAATTAAAAACGTGTTCAAGTGCGTTGTCTTTTAGAATGCATTTGTATTCCTTTTTAATCGTGGATGTATTAAAAAATGTTTTTGCAGAAGTATTACAGTCATCCCCAATAGTGTGGTATTTGTTTGTTAAAAATTGCAAATGTAGCGTTTTGACACAATTACATTACTTTTGTTCCTCTTTTTTTCAGCTTTCACTTTTGAACCGGAAGTCTTGGAAACAATAAATGTCATTCTTGGACCAGTTGAATCGAGCCATATAAGCCACACACAGGTCGTTTTAATTCTATTTTTAATTGTTTGTCATTAGTGTTGTTTTGTTGCTGCTTTTCCTACAGAGTGGGCGCAATCGTCCCCACATTTGGTCCAGAACATCCTGAACTTTTTGATTTGAGATGCTTCATTCAGTTTTGCTTTAGCTGTCCCTGAGTTTTTTTCTCAAATGCTGGGCTCAAGGATTACAGCATATTTACTTTGTGCTTTTGCGACCACATTAGATATGATGTCTGAGTAACTATGTTGTTTAGCCACGAGGTAGCGCTGCAGCAGCAGATCTATACATTTATGAATCTGACTGTCAGTGTGTGTGAGAGGGATGCTACAGCCAACTATGCATTACATTTGAACAATGTGACGGTGATGACTAATAATTAGGAATATCCTGGTCACGGTGGGAGTCACGACACTTCCTGCACAGCCTCTGAGATGCCGTGGAGTCTGTGTTGTTGTGCTAAACTGACTGCTGTAGGAAAATGAAGCTGCAAGCTCCAGGTTTCGCAACAGGCAGCACAGGGTCAAGAAATGAACTGCTTTGTGTGTTTATTTTCCTTATTTGGGTGTTATTGTGCCTCCAGAAAAAGTAAAAAAATAAATGTAATAAATCTTCTAATACATGAGTTTTATTATCCGTTTCATTTGCTCCTATGATTGAACCACCAGTCCTACAATTAACGCAAACCCCATTTATATAGGTACTGAGATATGTGGGTTCACTTTCTACGGTTATTAGCCATATTCGTTGAATCAAAGGAAAAAATATCTTTTATGACGAAGCAGTGTCACGCCGACGTCACAGGTAGCGAGGTGCAGGAGCTCATGTGCAGAGGAATCGAGGAGTCAGTGTAAAGAAACAAAAAGGCGCTCTTTAATGAGGCAAACGTTTCCACACAAAAAACAACAAAGTCCAAAAAGGGGCAGGCAGAGAATCAGGGTTCAGGGCAGGCAGGCAGGGTCGAAACAGGCAGGATCAGGTAAACGCACGAAACACAGGACGACGTAAAAAAAGACAACAATCCAGCAACAGACAAGGGAAAGAGTGGCACAATATATAGGGGGGAAAACAGGTGTATGACATGAGACATTAACGAGACGAGAGTGGCTGAGGGCAGGTGCAGGGAATGACACAATCAAGGAGACAGAGGAGACACAGTAGCCACAGAGAAGACAGAGTACACACAGAACAGAACCTTACAAGCAGCATCACTCTTAGAAAAAAAACTGACGGATCTTTAAAACATGATGAATGTGTGAATAACTTTGTTTGTTGCCCAGGAATATAACAATAAACAGGAAGTTGAGAAATTAAAAAAGGCAGGTGACTTGAGATCTTGGTTGAGAAAAAAAAAGGTTTTATTGGACCACCTGATCATTATTCTGGGTTGTTTCCCAAAAGACACAAATGGAAATCACCTTTCATATTGGATGTACAACAACCAGTTTACCGTCTACCAGATTAAGAGCAGGAAAAATTATGAAAGGGAAATAATTACATTTAAGGCGCCCTGATAACTAGAAACCTGCATGCATTCTAAATGTGACGGTAACACATTTATGGATTATCACAAGGCAGCAGTAAGCAACCACCTGGGAGACAGTGGGTCAGCAGCTTCTGCGGTGTTCGCCCAAGAAACAGCAGAATGAGGCGGAAATATAAATATGATAACAGCAATGTAGCAGGCCTGAGGCCGCCACCCGTGGGTTTCCCCCCACAGCACCAAGGATCCGCCAGACCGCAAGAGGTGTTGTCCAAAGACATATTTATTGGCACGCACACGACACCGAGCAGACCGCAAAACACGTGCCTCTGCTCACCTCTCTCCCTCCACTCTCAAGTGGGAGGGCCTCGGCTGCTGACTAATTGCCAATCACCAGAAGCCGAGGCCAGCTGCCACACTCCCACCCCATGAGAGCTTGGGCGAAGGAGGGCTCTGTGGGACCGGGCTCAGGACGTGGGGCTCTGGGGTCGACTGGGACGGGGACGGGAGCTGAAGCCAGCCGAGATGGGGCGGGCAGGGTAACAGGCGGGCCCGGGATCAGGGGTTGGTAGGAACCAGGGTCCCGGGGTACATGGGTCGTCGGCAGCTCAGTCGGCTCCTGGGGCTCTGGGGTCGGCAGCGGTCCTGGGGTTCTGGGGTCGGCAGGCTCTGGGGTCGGCAGCCCTGGACCTCGGGGTGTCCTGGGGTTCTGGGGTCGGCAGCTGTCCTGGACCTCGGGGTTCGGTCCTGTGGCTCTGGTCCTGGGGCTCTGGGGTGGGTCCTGGACCGGTCCTGTGGCTCTGGAGTCGGCAGCCGGGACCTCGGTCGGCAGCGGTCCTGGGGCTCGGTCCTGGGTCTGGCTCCTGGGCCTCGGAGGTCGGCAGCTCCGGCGCGGGCTGGGTCTCGGGGTCCAGGAAGGCCTTGGGGAACCGGGGGTTCTCCTCCCATCTCCTCAATTCTGGCCAGCATTTGGCCCAAGCTGTACATCAGCTCCACCTCTTTCCAGGCACTGGGTTCCAGGGGGCCCCACGTTGGGCTCCAGTGTAGCAGGCCTGAGGCCGCCACCCGTGGGTTTCCCCCCCCAGCACCAAGGATCCGCCAGACCGCAAGAGGTGTTGTTCAAAGACATAAGCAGACCGCAAAACACGTGCCTCTGCTCACCTCTCTCCCTCCACTCTCAAGTGGGAGCATTTATAAGGGTGGCCTCGGCTGCTGACTAATTGCCAATCACCAGCAGCCGAGGCCAGCAACAACTCTGCACAGACACATTACTTTGATTAATCTATAGTATGAACTGTGTTGCATTAAACAATGCAACGATTAAGTGACAAGTTGATTATTGCTGTGTACACACACACACACACACACACACACACACACACACACACACACACACACACACATATATATCATATATATATACATATATATATATACATATTATATATATATATGAATATTAAGCTTCCTGTAGTCACCATTATCGCTAACATATCCAGGTTTATTTATTATTATTTATATTTATTTATTAATATTCTTCTAACGTTACCCTGCTATGTGTTTGCGTCATAGAACACTGTAAATACACTCTGGTTCTGTGCTGTGACGTCACTTGCGACGTCACAGCACAGAACTAGAACGCTGCGTTGTGAGAACCAATCAGCGCTGAGCTGCTCCGCTGTTGGATCTAATTGGCTGCTGCTGCTCTCGTGGCGCTGGATGCGGAAGTCATTCACACCGGGGCGCTAGATGTTACGACGTGTGTGGCATTTCCACAAGAAGTATAACGTAGAAAAATTGGTTACTTATTCCGTGGCGGATGTCGGAAAATATTTTTCCACGGAACAAAGTAACAGAGATAAGCCACGCCCCCTCAACGACGCGTATGCCGGGTTTAAACCACAAACAGTCGGGCTCGTAAACTCACGCGAGTAAGCGCTGTCAGTTCCGTTTGTGACAGGGTTCACACACACATGCTGACCAGTGGATCTCCAGGACCTACATTTCTCCTTTTAGATTTGGATCGGTTAAAGTGTTTGCGAGCTTGTTTTGCCTGCGAAGGTTCAAGGTTTGTGATGTAACTCTAGCTCGGGGCAATGTGTGTCGGCCACTGTTGAGAGTCGGATAATAATGTTTGGTCAAAACAATGAAAGGGCGCCCACAACACCAGCTAAATACCGGCTAACGGTACTTTGTTCTTCTTCTCTTTTTGCTAGCCTTGTCTCTTCGTTTTGTAATAAACTGAGTCAGTCAGTAGCATTAAGTTATCTGAGCTAACTCAACTCTTAATTTAAGTCTTTTAAATGAGACTTCAGAGCATTTGTCATACCAACTAGAGCTTCACTGAGAATGTGCCGTTAAAGTCCTATCAAATTAATTCTAGTAAAGAGCAGTGAATCTGAGATAAGATTAATTATTAGCATTACTCCTTATGTCTTAAATTGTAGCCTGCATGATATTTTGGTGATTTTTACATATTACGAGTCTATCACGAGACCAATAGGTTCAAACAACTGGGGGTTGGCCAATTGAACACACAATACGCACACACTAGGTATGTAGCAATACTGGCTTCAGCCAACATCAGTACATGATATATTAGACGGCTAATGTATATTAGGCTGCACGGTGGTGTAGTGGCTAGCACTGTCGCCTCACAGCAAGAGGGCCCAGCGTGGGTTCCCTCCGGGTTCTCCGGCTTCCTCCCACAGTCCAAAGACATGCCGTCAGGTTAATTGATCTCTAAATTGCCCATAGGTGTGAATGAGAGAGTGAATGGTTGTATGTCTCTATATGTGCCCTCGATGGACTGGCGGCCTGTCCAGGGTGTCCCCTGCCTTCGCCCTATGTCAGCTGGGATCGGCTCCAGCGCCCTCGCGACCCTAATGAGGATAAGCGGTATTGATAATGGATGGATGGATGTATATTAGGCTGTTTTCTCACAAGCTTTTGCATTATAAGCAAATGCATTCTTTGTTTTTTGATCTTGTGCCCTGGCCCGGTGACCTGACTAATGATTGAAATTTGTGGGTACAACTTTATAATAACTGCATTCTATGAGGCATTAGTTAATTATGAGTAAATTCATCATTTATAAAGCATTGTTCAACACTTTCTAAATGATGAATTCACCAATTGTAAATTAAGCATGATATAATGCTACATAGCTCGCAGTTTGTATTAAGTGTTACCAAGCCATAGGAACACAGATATTAACATTGATTCCCAAATATAAGGAAAGGGTTGAAGGACAGATTGTATAGTCCAATACAAGGGGCCTTTGGAATGGCAGGAAATCTAATACTGGTTATTGAACTAGTAATCCCAGCACCCTGAAGTTCTGTGCTCATCAGCTGTGCTCAGTCCTTCATTCTATCTTTTCCTTGTCTACATCTTCCTCAAAAAATCCATTAATGTAGAAAACATCTTGTTTAGTTGCAATCCCGAAGACAAACAGCGTGAGGAGTCATAGTCTGACTAATTTGAGAACGATAGCCCTGACGTCCACATAATGAAATGTCGATTGGCATTTCAGGCACGGCACTAATTTGGTTTAAATCCTATTTATCAGATCGATCTCAGTTTGTATTTGTAAACGATGACGCCTCGATAACCACCACCAATCACGGAGTTTCCACAGTTTCTGTTCTGGACTTCTTTTTTTTTATTATATACATGCTTCCTTTGGGCAATTATCAGGAAACACTCCATAAACTTTCATTGTTATGCAGATGACACTCAACTATATTTATCGATAAAACCAGAGGAGAGCAACCAACTCTGTAAATTCAAGCATGTCTTAAAGACATAAAACATGGATGACCTGCAACTTCTTGATGTTACTCAGAGAAAAAAAAGTAATTTAATCGGCCTGCCTGCACCTCCAGAGATCAATTATCTGGTGATGTGGATTCTGTGAGCGGCATGCCCCTCATCCAACACCACTGTAAAGAATCTTGGCGTTAGCTTTGATCGGGACTTGTCCTTTAACTCCCACGTCTTTCATCTACGTAATATTTCAAAAATCAGGCACATCTTGTCTCAAAAAGATGCAGAAAAATTGGTTCACGCGTTCGTTATTTGAGAGACTGGATTACTGCAACTCCTTATTAGCAGGCTGCTCTAATAAATCTCTTAGGTCCCTCCAGTTGATCCAGAATGCTGCAGCTCGTGTTCTCACTAAAACTAAGAAAGAGATCACATCACTCCTGCACTAGCTGCTCTGCACTGGCTCCCAGTAAAATCAAGAATCACTTTTAAAATTCTTCTCTTAACCTACAAAGCCTTGATTGGTGATGCTCCATCATATCTTAAGGAGCCTGTCGTACCATATTGCCCCACTAGGAGAGCTACGCTCACTAATGCGGGACTACTTGTAGTTCCTAGAGTCTTAAAAGTAGAATGGGAGCCAGAGCCTTTGGTTATCAAGCTCCTCTTTATGGAACCAGCTTCCAATTTCAGTCCGGGAGGCAGACACAGTCACCTCGTTTAAGAGTAGACTTAAGACCTTCCTCTTTGACAGAGCTTATAGTTAGGCCTGAATCAGGTTTGCCCTGGTCCAGCCCCTTGATATGCTGCTATGGGCTTATAGCTGCCGGGGGACGTTTTAGGCACTGAGTACCCTATTCCTCTTTTTCTCTCCTTAAGGATGAATTTTCATCTCAATCACACGCTACTACTCTGCTTTCTCCCGAAGTCCTTTTTTTTTTACGTCCATGGGGGGGTCCGACCTTGGAGACGACGCATAGACATATCTATCTGCCTGATGGATCGTCTGGGGTGTCTGGGTGTAAATTCCTGCTCATGACTACGCCACTGTCCTGTTGAGCCTCCGCCCACTCCTCCTCCCCACCGCCATCTGCCTGATGGGTCGTGCAGGTCTCCATCGCGGAATATGTCTACGATGAACTATTCATACACTCTTCATATTCATTGAATGTATTTAACTCTAAATCTGTCCTTCTGTACACATTACATCTATTGCACCTGTCCATCCTAGGAGAGGGATCCTCCTCTGTTGCTCTCCTCCAGGTTTCTTCCCTTTTTTTCCCCCTGAAGGGTTATTTGGGAGTTTTTCCTGTCGAGACAAATTTGTAATTTGTGAAATTGGGCTATACAAATAAACTGAATTGAATTGAATTGTACTGGGTCACCTGAGGAGACAGGTCTCGGTCTCCCAGCATCTCTTGCAGTTTGCATACACGAACAGTGTCGGGGTATATGATGCACTATATGCTGCGCAGTATTTATATTCATCTTTAAACAACTGCCAGCTTTGAATACAATCCAACCACACCTTTTAGCGAAAAAAACGTATGACTTTTAAACTTCACAATAGAACTAGAGCTTGGGTCTTGGATTACCTTTTGTCTCGACCACAGTTTGTCAGGCTTGATAAAAAAACTGTCCGATACTATCTTAGCTAAAATTGGAACAGTTGTATCCCCTTTTTTTTTCTTGCTTTATACAGCGGACTATGGGCAAAGCCATGTATCCTGTTACATCCAAAAGTTATCAGATGACACCGCCCTGCTTGGTCTACTTACCCGAGGCAATGACCTGGCCTATAAACGGGAGGTTAAATCTAGATCTAGAAGATTAATGTTGGGCTAATGGATCAATCAATTGTGTCGAATGTTAATAAATGTCAGAGTTGAAGAAAAAAGAAAATCAGACAAAGGAGAAGAATGTGAAGTAAAAGATATTTGACATAATGGTTGAGCCCTGACCTTAAAAACCTACAATAACTATAAAACTACAAATTGTATCAACATACATGGATTTCCCGGCAGACGGAAAGAGCCCACATTCAAGGACTACTGACTGGGATTGGACTAGAACTGAATCAACCCCACTAAAAAACATAGCAATAGATACAAAAATGGAAAAAAAACGAATGCTGGTGAAACAATGGGGAGAAAACATACAAACCAGAACGCACACATATATGTAGCATGTAAGAGTTATAAATAACAGGTCCATGTGGGAAACGATAGTTTAACATAACATCACAAATAAAAAACTTTAAAAAAAACGTGTAAAGCTAATAATCCCAAATTATTTGGGGGGGCTGAAGCTCCCCTAAAATAGGCCTAACGACGCCCAGGGCTCGCCCATATACAGCCTAATGGTGCGTTCACACCAAAAGCGTTGCGAATTGTTGGCGCGAGTAGATCCATGCAAAGTCAACGTACAGCGTATGGTTGGATTGACGAGAAATTTCGCCAGACGACGCGGCGTGTTTGATGCAAATTGGGAAATATTTACAACGCTTTCGGTGTGAACACGGCTTCACAGGAGTAGCCTTAGCCTGGTTTGACGATAAGCCTAAATGATCATGAGGTCACACTCACAATGCACACAAGTGTACTAAATTAAACACAATTGATGCAAAATGGCTACATGCTGGTGGATCTTGAGCTAATTCTTTTTATTTTTAGTCAAGGAAAAATAATAATTCGATGAATTAAGATAAAATATGAACTCTACAATTGCTCATACTTATGGAGGGAACTATGTCATCATCTAGTCAGATAAGACAAAAGGCCTATCGTCGTATAATCAATGCTATGATGCACCATGTAGTTTTCAATAATATCTTGCTGTAGGCTAATACTAATAATAATGCCATTTGTTAAGTGTTCAAAAAGCAGGGCAGGAACAAGCTGGTAAAAAGGGAACCATACATATGTTTTATTTATTACTATTATAGATAGATATGGCAAAATTGTATTTTATGTGTGATATCGTATCGAATTCTGGTATCGTATCGTAAGTATCGGGTATCCGGATATTTATGGCTGGTGTTGTATCGAAGTTCTAATTTTGGTATCGTGACAACCCTAGTCCCCACTAGTAAGTCATTTAATTTCCTTTATCAGGACATCTCATTATCTTTCATAATGTGGACATTTACCAAAGAAACAGGGTAAAGCTGCGTGACAGTGTTGTTTTTTTTGTTTTTCAAATTTAGTCGACTGAGCAACAACATTTTGAAGCCTGTATTATTAAGTACAGTACATATCAGATACTTTAAGACTTTTACTCTCTTCTCATAGGTGACTTATCAGTAAGGTATCTTCACTTTTACTCAATACTTGCTTTCTCAGTCATCTGGCTGGCTTTCCTCCAAACTAATCAAATTTACTCCGTTTATTTCTGCACCTGGATGTCCCCAGCATTTATTCTTCTATTTGTGAGTTAATTATTGATTTATTGATTTATTATTGCTTTAGTGTACACTCCTAAACAGCAGGGGGGACTAATGGGCCCTTTAAGGTTGTTGTAAACTGCGCCAACAAGCCGCGAAGAAGAAGTAGCCAGAGGGCGTGGAGGAGCGGTCCGGACATGGCAGTCAGGTGTGTAGCCTGTCGTAATTACACATTATCGAATACATCGACCTCAGTGTCCGGCCACGTATTCTTTTAAACGCTATGTAATAACAACGGGGCTTGTTTCGTTGCGGACCGGCCCGCCGCAGTGCTGTGAGCGGTCGCTTTCCTGGACAACCATGCTGGAACGTGCTGCTAGCTAGCTGTTAGCTGGTTAGCTAGCTAGAGTTGTGAGGAGTGGTTAACTGACGTAGTTAGCATTTAGCTGGCAAAATGCAGCGCAGTGTGTTGAGCACATTACATGTGCATTTCATATCGCATTTAATAGGACTTTCCTAACGGTGAAAATTTCAAAAATAAGGCGATGTAACTACGGCTTAAATGTCCGGTCACGCTGGCTAGTAATTATAACTAGCTAGCTAACCTGCTAGCTTCCATTGCCTGTTGAAGGAGTGTCGGGCCAGGTCCTCCTCTTCGGCAGACACGTTCAGGAGAACATCATTCCGTCGAATTAGTCAAATAACAAAGCAGCCCCAATGAAAATGAGTTAAACAAAATATTATTCATGAATAGAGCTGGGTACATATTAGTTTCATCATCCTCTCCTGTCTCATTTGGCTTCAGTCAATTCTTCCTCAGGCTCGTTCCTCTCGTTTCGTCTGATTATTGCACTCTAAGAAGTATAATCCCATGTCCTCGTTATGTAATCTTAAAGCAAGTAGAATTCGTTTAAGTGGTCATTGTATCGATACTTTATGTACCGTTGCTGCAATTTTGCTATTAGCGAATTGCGATTATTCAAGCTAAATATCCAAAGATGCTTTCATTTTAAATTCTCAATTGAGAGGATTCGCTGCGTCCCTGTTGCATTGTACACTGGGTGTTTGGTGTAAACTGTTTAGCGTTAGTCAGACATAACTAGACGTCTTTGTGGAATATAGTGAATTTAAAGGCATCATTTATAATCTCTATTGACAGATATTCAGAATGTTAGTCCTCAAGCAATTGCCTGCTCAGCTGGCTCTCGTGTGATCCTGATTCATCTCATCTTGTTATTGATGAAAGGAGCTTGATGAATGTTTAAACGTCCCCTTCCTTTGCAAATGTGCGACCCTTGTTGTTGCACCACCACTCATTTTCTCTGAAGCTTAATGAGCTTCATTTATTTAATTAAATCTGTTGTCTACTGACGTTAGTAGAGGCCTTGTTTATTTAAGGGAAGACAGGAATCCCTGCTCTAATTTAGCCCCAATAGAAAGTACAGCTACAACTTCAAATGAAGTGCAGGCGGTTTCTACTTCTGAATTTGTTTCCAGCCAAAGCATTGAACTACATTGTAGAATAAACTATTAATATTCATCAGATGTTCAAACTAGTCATCTCCATCTGTACGTCAGTAACTCTGGATGCACTGAACTTCATGTTTGCTAATTTTTCTGAGAATCAAGGTGGACAAATAAAGAAAAAAGGGACATTCCAGCTGCATGTCCGGTATTCATTTCGCTGCTGTCCATGGTCCTGAACAATGAAATTGGCATCCATCATCTTGATTCTGGCTTAAATTACTGTATCTTGTAACCATACAAACTGCGTTGTGTTCTCACTTTATTAATTGGACTGAATGTATGTTTTTAATCACTCCAGAGCTGAATTGAGAACCTTCCTCAGCTGTAAAATGATTGAGGTTGAGCCTAACCCAAACCCCATGTGTCTTTTTATCCAAACAGGTATCGAGCATCTGCCTGTGTCAGAAGACCTGAATTCAGCCGGTGGTTGTCCTCGACTCAAAGAGTCTGATCGTCATTAAATCGGCCACAGCCTTCCAGAAATCCGTTCTGTTTGCACCGTGGGATGAGGTAGTAGGTTGTATAGTTTTAGGGTCACACCCGCACTGGGAGATAACTATTCAACCTACTGTCTTTCTCAAAGTGCCATGTGCACGTCTCCATGGATCCTCCGTGTCTTCTGAAGGCCACTTTTCAGTCGTGGTTGCAGGGGAAAAATGTGTTTTATCGCAGTTGCTCACACAGTGTGAGGTAGTAGATTGTATAGTTTGAGGGTTGTGATTTTGCCCTGTTTGGGAGATAACTATACAATGTATTGCCTTCCCTGAGGAGTGGCATGTCTTCAGTGTATACTATTTAGTTTTCATAAATTGTTTCATGCCACCAAAAAGCTTTTTGTAACACACTGACAGGAGTAATTGTTTTCAGAAAATCTGCTTTTCTCTTACGTGCCAATAAAGTGTTGGGCTTGTCTGCGCCGTTATCATCTTTTGCGAAGACCCGCTAATAAGGTGACATGTCGCGCAACGGTGGCGAAGATTCGTGTGTGATTAGCTGACCTGCACACAGGATTTCTTTCATATTTGTTTACACATTGATGTACTTTTCCAATACCAGAGGCATTAGAATGCGCTACTAAGGTCACTGCTATCCAACACCGAGTCAGAGGGTTACAGACGTTAAAGGTGTCCTTACCTATTCTGTCTCAAACACTTATATTGTGAAGATGATTTACGGTATAAGTCTCACTGTACCAGGTGCAACACAACTGACTGGATGCACTTTGAATCATGGGAAGAGTAGTTACACAGTTGTGTCAATAGATGGTGCTATAGTCCTTTAATTCAAAATCGGAACCATTAATGAAATGATGGTCTTCAATGATGATGTGCTGGAGTTCTGTTTTCCTGCTCTGATATGGTTCATGGAGGAAGTTGGTATTTTCCATTTTCATTACATATGGCCTGAACTCGCCTAGTTTATACATGGATAATGATTACGATCTGAATCTGTTGGTGATCATTACTGCAGTAAAAGTAGCAATACTACTATATCTAAAAATATATACATAGACGCAGTTCCACTCAATTATTCAACCCCCATTGCAAATACGGTTTATGGCAAAACCTACAAACTTTCAGCTGTTTTCAATAGACACCTGAAGGACAATTTAAATAGCGGTAAATTATTTAACCTAATTTGACACAAAATCAACTTTAATTACTACTATGGTCTTGAAATCATTCAACCCCTTCATACATTAATATAATCCCTCAGAACACATTTGAAAATCGGGTGTTTCAAGCACACCTGATGCAACTAATCAAGGACCTTAGTTAATTGCATCAGGTGTGCTTAAATTAAAACACATCAAAGATATATAGGACATACATTATATATTGGCAGTGATATTTGATTGATTAGAAATATGTTTAAGTGAAGAGAAGAGATTGACTTGCACGAAACACGGCACTGGATGCTCCTAGAGGGAACGTTGGAAGCATAGTTTGCTCGTTCAAAGTTGAAGGAACACTGGCTGGAAATGGCAGAAAAAGGAAGATGGCACTGGATTCAGTTTCATGCTAAACGCTGACGGTCTCAATGCCCAAACTCCAAGACGTATACGCCACGACTTACCCGAGAGCACAATAAGTTTGCTCCCTCATGCTCAAAACTATATCAGTAAGCCACAGAAGTTTTGGGAATCTGTTTTGTGGAGCGATGAAACTAGACTAACATTTTGGGCCTCTGGATCAGTGTTTGTCTGGAGGAGGAAGAATGAAGCGGACGCTGAGAAGAACACTTTGCCTACGCTGAAGCATGGCGGTGGCTTGGCGATGATCTGGGACGGCTTGGCTTCTTTTATGGAAACCTGCAGCGTTTGGAGGGCGAAATGGATTCAATGAAGTATCAGGAAATCCTATGTGAGGAAGCTGAAGCTTGGGCTTCATTGAACCTTCCAACAAGACAATCATCCCAAGCATAAAGTGCACCAAGGCTTAGTTTCAGAAAAAGTCCTGGAAGATTCTAGAGTGGCTGTCTGACTTGAACCCCGTAGAACATCTCTGGTGGGACTGCAAACCCAAGACTATTAGAGAGCTGGAGGTCATGGCCTCGAGGTATCATCAAAAGTGACATTTTGTTTTTATAAGAAACTACTTGTAACATTTGTTGTGTTGAGTTATATAAATTGTCAATGTTTCACTTGTTTTTTGAAAATGTCGAAGGTTGGGAAAAGATGACCAGGACGGCAAAGTACAATTCAAAATAAAGTGGATTTAATTAAGTGTGGTCGAACAAAAAGTCCAAAGACACAAAATATTTAACGTGCAGCACGGGCCTGGATGAAGTCAGCTCAAAGCATCGTTCAATAACAGACTGAAGTTCTCCAGGAGAACATGACTCTTTATATCTTTAAGAGCCAGCGTGATTAGATAATACAGATGGAGACGTCACTCGGTTTAATCTTTGTCCGTCTCATCGTTGGAGCTCAACTAAAAGTTTGTATATTTTGCCAATAAACCTTATTTGCAATGAGGATTGAATAATTTTGAGTGGAACTGTGTATAAATATATATATATTTATATATAATATATGTATTTATATAATATATATTATATGTCCATATGTATGTATAATGTGTGTATATATATGTTATATGTATCAATATAATATATTTATGTCATATGACATTTATATGTAAACATACACAGTTGCACTTCAAATTATTCAATGCTCATTACAAATTAGGTTTATTGGCAACATGTACAACCTTATTATTCCTATTGATGTCTTAAAACTCAAGTAGCTGTTAGAGTTGCAGCTGGTCGAGGTAAAGTCAATTGCACTACTTTAGTATATTTATCGAACAAATGTGATGACATTTTACAGAGCAAACCACCAATAAGTAAAAATTGAAGTGTTATAGTATAGTTTCTAGGCTAATGTATTATACAACTCTGTTAGGATGTTGGGAAATGCCTGATCAATAGATATTGGTAATAATTACATCACAGGGTGGGTCAACCCTGTATGGCTTGATGGCACCAATGCACAACTTCTAAGCATAATTTCAGAAGCGTTTGTGATGAGGGTGGCCGTTGCCCTGTGGAAGTGATCATATTTGGATGTAAGAGTGATGTAGAGACGCTTTAAACGCAAAGCCCGAAAGCATACCCTTTTTTATGATATATTTACTGTGAATACGACCATAGTTTACTGAATCAAACTAGTGATTGACACCATAAACTCATTTAAAAAATATTTTCTGAGGTAATAAATCAAGAGAGCAGTAGAATAATTTTCTTCTAGACTTCTAAACAACCGGACTTCTTTTTTTGCCACCAGAGGAGTCGCCCCCTGCTGGTCAGTAGAGAGAATGCAAGTTGAAGGCACTTGACACACTTTGCTTGTATTTACTCTAACAACGGACTCTTTACATCGTGAATGTGAAGGAACTTCTAACGTGCGTTGTGCCAGTATAACACGGCAGGGAACGAGAAGTACAACGCCTCAACAACAAAAATTGCACTTGAGTCCAGATCCAAATGAAATGCACGCAGCCGCAGGCTCCGCCGCCGGAGCGCGAGATCGCATCACGTGCCATGTGATCTGATGGGAGATGCGGGGTCCCAGAACGTGCCAAGACAACAGGGAGTCGGTGGGAGGGGCGTTCATTGTTGGAAGGTAGGGGAATAAAAAAAAACACACACTAAAAAAAAAGAAGGTTCTGTAAAGCTGGTGCAGGTCTTGTCAGACGTGAAGTGAGCGCGGATGATGCGGCGCCCCGCAGAGAGCTCATGACCTGCAACAAGTGCGACATTTGCCCCCTCAGCTGGACCCGGGTCTTCCACGCGGAGGGACGGATGAGCTGAGCGTGTACCTGCAAGCTGCTCAGAGGCAGATCCTCCGCAGAACACGCCCTGATAGAAAAAGGTAGAGAGAGAGAGAGACACACACACACGCGCGCGCGCGCTCTCTCTCAAGCCAGATCACGGAGGAGCGGAGCTGCGCACCTGGAAAACAACAGCCCCAATGCTCCACCGCAGGCTCGCACCGCCGGACACCGACCACCAAATGAAATCAGGACGAGTCGATCCCCACGGACTTTGGTTTGTCCCGAGGAGCTCTATCGTTAACGCGCGCGGCAGCTCGGAGCACCTTGACACCCCGCGGGATTCGGCGGAGGAGTAAGAGGCCGGTGTGTGTGTGTGTGTGTGTGTGTGTGTGTGTGTGTGTGTGCGTGTGCGTGTGTGTTGCACCGGAGCAGAGCGTCGATCCACCGGCTGTTCTGGGGCCGAGCAAGCACCATGAGTAGGAAGACGCGGCGCTGGATTTTCCACTTGTTCCTGTGCCTTGGAGTGTTGTATCTGAAAATCGGGTGAGTTATTGTGGGGGGTTCCTGCGGGTGGGTTACGCGTTTGCAAAACCAATGCAGAAAAATACAATATAAAATGTGCTAAATATTTTAAGAGTTCCCCCCGAAAAGTGTCGGGTGCCCTCTGGCTACGCATCTCTTGCAATGCATTCACGTATTATTACATAAATACTGCAGTGCACTTCTATGCATGTGTGATGAGTCAACATCAAGTGTCCATAATTATTATAATATGAAAACACCTGCAGAACTTCCAAAAGAAAAGCCACATTGTAACCTCTCGCCTCCACCGCAGGGGTCTGTCATCGGTGGTCGCACTGGGAGCGAGCATCATCTGTAATAAGATCCCCGGCTTGGCCCCCCGTCAGAGGACGATCTGTCAGAGCCGACCCGACGCCATCATCGTGATCGGCGAGGGGGTCCAGATGGGGATCAACGAGTGCCAGTTCCAGTTCAGACACGGACGCTGGAACTGCTCGGCCCTGGCAGAGAGGACCGTGTTCGGGAAAGAGCTCAAAGTGGGTATGTTGCACTTTTCATTTCATTTCAGCAAGATGTGCACCAGGAAAAAAAACGAGGAAAAAAAACTAGCCTTAATAAATATATGAATTATATTATTATGATTATATTCGGTTGTTTCGTTGGAGCTCAGGTTTTCTTTTCATCATATTGATTTGTGTGGCTTTCCTAAGTCCATGCAATTGCGGTGCAGTTGATTATAAATATAAATATTACCACCACATGTACTATTGCTGCTGTTTTTGAGGGAGAGAAAGCGTCTAACTGCTTATTATGCCGAGAGCTCCACTTCATCATTGGGTTCCATATTGTTGAAACATGTCAGCAGGCCTTCGTCGTCAGCTCCAGTGCTCCCAGGATTGTAAAGTAGTTATTACTGGGAATTGTTTTAATTGCCGCATATGATTATACCACAGCATGTCTTTTCGATGTACTGAGTCGTATGTCATCTTTACTGTTTAGGAAGTTTTTTTTTTAAAGTTTAGAAAATTGCTATAATTTGTCAGAAACAAAAAGACTCAAACAGTCCCAACAGGGCATTCCTCCCACTTTGACCTCTGACACTTTGACGAATGTCTGTAAGTCTGAAAGCTCAGACTTGATGCATCTGCTCCCGGTGGGAACAACAAAACCCCCAAAAAAACCAAGCCACAGATTTTTCATCCCGTGTGTGTGTGGAACAAAGCCCGAGGCGATGTTCTCTCCAAAGAGAAGGACTGCAGAAATAAGTGGGGAGAATCACGTTGAACGAACTGGTGTTCAACTGTCTGTTATATGTCTGTTATATTGTAATGAAATATAATGAAGCACAAGCAGTAACTGTCTGGTGGACTCGGCTTGCTTTGCCAGTTTAATGAACTCTTAAACACCTCAAGATGTATTTCTAGTCTGACGTGTGAATGGCCGCACACTGTAGCTCAGTGTATACGGTGATGAAGACTCCTTCATGACCTCTGATGGTTGGGATGTCTGATCGTTACCATGACGACATACTGTAGCCGTGTGCACGTCCATGACCTTCTATAGCTGGTAACACGCAGAGAGCTACATGCTCTTTATCTGCTCTCAGCTAAACATCCATCATGTATGTTCATAAATTACCCCCCCCCCCCCTCCTCCTCAAAAAAAAAAGCTTCAAGTTCAGACAAGTACTCTCTTCTAGGTTTACAAAATGTACCTTCAGGTCCTGCAGCTTTGGCAGGGGATGTTTTAGGTGGAATGATTTTTAGAAGTTTTTTAAAATGCATATCCGCCGATTGGCAAAAATAATTTCCACGTTGCTGGAACCCATTTTGACCCAAATTTCAGATGAAGTTCCAGCTCGGGTCCAGCTGCCCTGCACACAGTCTGTCTGAGTCCATTGTTCTGTGTCAGCAGGCTGGAACACTGATAACTGACAAGAGCACATCAATTTGGGATTGCGGTTGGCAGCGATGCAGCAATGTACAGTATTTTGGCATTAGGATCAAGTACTCACCCACAGAGTCAGCTACTTGAAGTAACTCACTGTGGGCACCGGCTGCTCCTCCACGGGCTGGAAAGGGTTACTTTGACTTGAAGCACTGGAGGCCTCTGTTCATTGTTAAAGAGGATGACGTTTTCACAGCATTTTTCTTTGCAACTTGTGATCATTTTTGGATGCTTTTTTACATTTGCTTCAGGTATTATCTCCATTTATATTATTAATAAAAAAAATTGAAAAGAGCAGTTGACGTGAAGCAGATTTATTGAGTGGAAATTCATCAATGTAGGGAGGCTGCGCATGCCTCTCAGATGCATCTCGCAGGGTGAATCCCACGTTAGGAAGAAGGCCATAAAGGATGCCTCAACATTTGAACATTTGAACACATCTGAAGGATCTAAAAAAACAAAAATCCGTACCACTCAGAAATACTCTGCACATTGACTGTTAATTAGTGAATGGATTAAAGCATAAAGACTATAGTAAGAACACTTCTAACTGATCACATCACTAAGACAAATGTCTCCTATTCCATTCCAAACTGCATTATGTTTTATGCACGATTCAGATCTTCCTTCTGTGTCTGCTTTAACCGAGCTCTATGAGCAATTGGACTTGGCACTTGCATTTTATGATTTGGTCTGAGGCAGCAGCTATGCCAGGTATGCAAGGAGTCTTGACAGTGCCTGAAATAGTGAATCCTGTTGTCGGCAATTCTGATTAAAATATGCATTATTTTTTTCTCTCTCCCATTCGCAGGCAGCAAGGAGGCCGCGTTCACCTACGCCATCATCGCAGCCGGGGTCGCCCACGCGGTCACCGCCGCCTGCACCCAGGGGAGCCTGAGCGGCTGTGGCTGCGACAAAGAGAAGCAGGGCTTCTACAACCAGGACGAGGGCTGGAAGTGGGGCGGCTGCTCTGCAGATGTCCTCTTCGGCCTGGGATTCTCCAAGGTGTTTGTGGACGCGCGGGAGATCAAGCAGAACGCCAGGACTCTCATGAATTTACACAACAACGAAGTGGGACGCAAGGTACGTCTCGTGTTATTCTGGAATCTGACCTTTTAGATTTGTTTTAACAGATCAGACGACAAGTAATTTACTGTAGATGCCTTCAGGAACATCAAAGGCATAGCTTGGGTGTTTGGAAGTGTGGCTTTGTGAGGTGCTTGTATTAATAGGTGGAGTTTGGAGAAACAGACAGGAGTAGCAGCACGTGAGAAAGGCAAAGTTCTGCTGGGGATTTATGCTATATTTAGAATATTTCATAACAGGGTACACCATTGAGTACTTGGAGGAACATGGGTGCAGTCTGTCTCAGGGTTCATGCTAGGGATGCACCAATCAAACTTTTTCTTCTCTGATATCTCAACTCTGAGTATCTGCCGGTATTTTCTGTGCTCATTGATGACTTTATTCTCAAGGACCGATCATGGTTTTGGTGATAAAATAGTTTTGAAGAACCTAATTTATTGACTATGTTATACGTCATTGACAGCTGACATCTCACTCCTCCTAATGGGCCAGGAGGGATCACAAGACGACACAAAAATCTATAGAAAAGTTCGGTCTCAGTTTTAACCAAAGCATCTGCAGATTAATTCCATACCCAATTGATGTTAAAATGTACAAACGTTAGGCACGATACAAGATACTAAATCCTCGTTTTTGTTGTTTTGTTCATAAAAATTCAACACTTGGTTTGGGAGAGAAGAAGGAGACACACCTGGTGGAGATCTGCACTCCTGAGTGCACATTTCTTGTTGTACATTTGAGGTCATCTCATTCATCCCTGCTTTAGTCAAGTTAGTCTCTATAATTTACTCACTTTGGTGCGTTTATACTTTTCTTTTGAGAATAATGTGCATGGTTTGTTGATCCGCTAATAGTTAGGATTCTGGTAGGGGGAAAGTACATCACCAGCACAGTGAGAAAGTACATCCCCAGTGCAAGTGAGCATTCATGGTTTACAAATAAATCAACATTGGAGGCCACAGAGGACAAGTTTGGTCAGATCCTACTGGTATTTAGAGAACACAAGCAATCTATAGTCAATAGGTAACAGCGCCAGACGAGATGCCCATTGAGATGAACCCAGGACCATATTAGGGTGCATTAACCAGGCTGATGTTGTTTACCAGTGGACAGACGTCGGCAGCCGAATGACAGATCAATAGAAACTGTGGGACTGTGCACAAATTGGTCCCATAAGAAAGCAATATATTGGGGAAAAAGTCGAAGTAGGCAAATGATAGATCAGTGGAAGACTTTACAAAAAATTCTAAGAATAGCCAGGATACTGCCCTCATCCTTGATAACCCAAAGTGTTACGATTTGCTGGCTACGGTCTCTAAATTTGTACGGTATATATGAAGCTACAGCATGTTAGCTTAGCATAAAGGAGAAAAAGCTACCTTGGCTCTCGTTGAACAAAACAGGTAAGGTGAAGACAATACCTTAGGTTCTGGGAAAACGTGATGACCACTATTGAACTTTCACTTCTATTTGAGTACTGAATTGCTTCATTTGAAAACAATACTCTTTAGGACTACTAGTTCAAGCTACCAAGGTTAGCTTAACAAGTATCGCGGTCGAAACATAACACCAAAATCCCAGGTGATGTCGATCTTGTCTCATTATCTGTTGATTCTTATAGAGAGACAAAATCCCGACCCTCTCTGTGTTCTTATTTTGGAGAAAATAAATTCTACGGTAGTCACGCCGAGAGACAAATATATTTAGGATCCTGTGGGAATTCTGCCATAAATTACACATATAATGTTGGTCAATTTAAAAGATCATTTTGCAAGTTAAGAAAGTCGCAAATCGTCGGAGGTTCGTCGTGGTAGCATTTTGTTTTGTGTGAAACCGCTCAGCGAACTACTATTCTCAACACCAACATGGCCCTAACCTTTTCTTGTTAGCTAGCTAGCTACCTCAGCTATATTCCAAGCACAATGTTAAGTTTTCTTACCTAATGTATTTTATCCAGCGACTATTTTTATCAATCGGGAAGAGAAATAACGAATAAGACCTGCTGTTGGTGTGGTACAAGTATGAAAACACATGGGCATTGTAGCTCCCCAGAGATGTCAGTTACTCAAATTTCATGTGTGTCATCTTCTAATCTCGTATTTTTCGGGGAAATAGTTGTTAGACAAAGAACAACTTTCTTGACATGCAAAATTATATGTTGAAATGACGAACGTCACATGCGTAATGTATGGCACAGTTCCAACGGGATTTATCTAATTATTTGTCTCTCGCCGTTGACAATTGTACAGATTTTCTTCCTCGAAAAAAGGTCCCTTGGGTGCTTTACGGAAAGGGGCGGGGGCTTTGCCTATCTATTTCCTTGCATAGATATGAGAGTGTATAAGCGTATGCTGAAGCTAGGAGTTTCCATGCTTTAAAAATAGAACTATCCATAGCTGCAGTGCCCATTGTAATGCTGCAGATGTTTCAGGTGTTTTATGTTTGAGAGTTCACACAGATAACAATGCGGCCACTTTGCCTAACACGCCAAAACGCCGCCACACCCTAACCCTGGAAAAAGGCGTTTCGTCATCAGCTCGTTGTAAACGCCTCCATTTCTCCAGTCACCAAGAACTTGTGAATTAAGTCGGCTTCTGTTCATTCATCACATCGCACCGATTCATTTTATTCTAACACCTGAGAAAGATGTTTTGTGGTTACGCTGCCTGTTTCTCCTTTGCTGCTGTCCCTCGTAAAGCAATAAATGATCGCTGATATTTAGAGGGTTTATATTTGGTTTATATAAAAAATAATCACATTTACACATTTACTTTTTACCAGATTTAAAGAACACAGTAATGCGAAAATCTGGCAAAAAACAATGTGCAGTTATTGATTTTCTAACTGACTCACTTAGTTCTCCCAATTGATTTTGCCGCAGGAAAAACTAAAATCTTCTAAGGGTATGGGTTTGTCAACTTTAGGTACAAATCTGTTAGAACTGATCTGCTTACTTTCAAAAGATCCAGAGATTTTTGGCAGTGAAAATCAGTCAAAGACAAAAACGATTATTGTACAATCATACTTCTATTGTATTCATAAGGCTAATATTTCCCATAATGCAACGCAATAGCCCTGAATGATTTTGAAAAAAACATAGAATTCTGATTTGTTAGCCTGATATTACAATTGTGATATGATCTGCAATATTAGAGAATAATACATTTTGACTTCATTTTCACTGAAAAAGGATTATGAACAAGTATGTTTTTTGAATGTCTGTTGAATATGACGTTTATCTTGAATAGTATTCTGACACAACAAACCTGCAATTCCAAAATTGCATCGCATATATTGCCCTATTGCAATTTCAATTGCATTTAAATAAATTGATCATCCCTAGTAAATGGTCACTTCTGTCAAACTTCATGTCTCCAGTTTGTAACGGAGGCTTTCCATGAAACAAAGTAGCTGATATAACTCTGATGACATCACTATGACATTTCCTTGACTTGACAAAGTTGCTCCAGAGCTGCGGGAGACATACATATTTATAGTATAGTGTCTTAGAAGTAAATATTTCACTTCAGACTGCTCGACATTTATTTAACAGCTTCTAATTACTTTACAGATTCACAATACTCATACTAAATATGAATCGACAAATTCATCATAGTGTATTATTATAGTTTATAGCATATCATGTTATTCCAATTAGCTCCTTCTAAAGCAGCTGCAACATTACATTGATAAACAAAATGCATCAGTTGAGATTTGATATACATTTATATATGAATCTGAAATGGGCCATACTGCATATTAGTACTTTTACTTTTGATACTAGAATTGTTTTATTCAGGGTTTTACTTGTAATAGCGTATTTCTCAACTGTGGTATTACTACTTTGACTTAAGATCTAATAACTTCTTCAACCGCTTCCAAAATGTACCTTTCAATTTCAGAAGTTTTATGCTTATCCGTTCTGATTCTTAAGAACAAGACATACATGAACTGACAAGGGTCCCATGCTTTTGCACGAGTATGTGTTTTCCGTGAGTGTTTTCTTGCTCATCCTGTCTCGTAAAAAGAATGGCACATACCTAGCTACTGGCCATAGGGCGACATACTGTAGCGGCTCGGAGATCTCTGGAATGCTTACATTCATTTGGAATGCTCGAAAACGTTCGTCTCAACCTGTTGAACTATTCATGCAATATGTTGGACTGGGTATTACTGCAAACTCGTATCTTTCTTACTTGCTTCATTATGGGCTGTATGAAATAAGAATAATTCTCAACTTTGATCGTGTGATGCAGGAAAACATCTACATTTTCCGCGATTTATCAGTCAAAGCTTGATTTACACACCTTTCAGTTTCTCTGAAAACATTGCGCCGTCTCAACTTTCCCCTCTACGTTGTAGGTCTTGGAGAAGGGCATGCGTCTGGAGTGCAAGTGCCACGGCGTGTCGGGGTCCTGCACCACCAAGACGTGCTGGACGACGCTCCCCAAGTTCCGCCAGCTTGGATACGTCCTCAAGGACAGGTACAACCAGGCCGTGCACGTGGAGCCGGTGCGGGCCAGCCGCAACAAGCGCCCCGTCTTCCTGAAGATCAAGAAACCCCACTCCTACCGCAAGCCCACGGACACAGAGCTGGTCTACATTGAGAGGTCGCCCAACTACTGCGAGGCCGACCCGCTGACGGGTAGCATGGGAACGCAGGGTCGCCTGTGCAACAAGACGGCTCTGCAGCCCAACAGCTGCGACCTGATGTGCTGCGGCCGGGGATACGACACGCACCAGTACTCCCGCGTTTGGCAGTGCAACTGCAAGTTCCTGTGGTGCTGCTACGTAAAATGCAACACATGCAGCGAGAGGACAGAGGTGTACACCTGTAAATAGAAATATTTATTGGACGTGCATTTGGACTAACGTGGCCGATACACGCGTGCAGAGTGACTTACATTCTGTCAATAAGCACGACACCCGGTTCCTCCAAAGTGTGTCGATTATACTGATGCCAATGGACATCTGCCTTGACACTGGACTCAACCTATGGACTTTTACATTCTTTTTTTCTTTTTTTTAAACATTTGAATGCCATTTTCTGCCCTAGGCTTGACTTCTCTGCAGGCCGTACTAGTTTGCTGGCATGACTCACCTCGAGCAGTTATTATTTTTATTTCGAGACTAATAATTTATTAAACAAGAAAACTACTGATCATATTTTAAAATTCACTGTTGACTAAATCTGGTAAGGTTTTTGAGTTGGTGTAGAAGCATTCAAGTGCACTTAAAAGTTTTTGTTTTTTTAACAGGACAACTTACACACTGGAGCTCAACTGAATGACACATTTGTGAGCCTGCAGCTCATGTGCTTTAAGCCTAGCAGAGGAACATTAAACTACTGATCCTGGGCTCGCTATGATAGTATTGTTTTTTCACCTGTCTCTCTCCCCCGTCCACAGTTTGCTGCTAGTTGTCTGGAATGTTACGGAGTTTGTGACTGAGCAGCAATATTGACTCTTCAAGCTAAACACCACCAGGAGCAAATGCGAGCTTCCAGACATGACCCCCCCCCCTCGCCCCCCACACCCTTGATGTTGGTTGATAGTATATATTTTGTAAGAGATTATTTTTATATAATATTTTTTTTAATTTATTTTCTATCTCTATGTAAGATAGAGATTTCCCTTAGCATTTATAACTGTTGAGTTACTGAGTTTGCCACTGAAGCACTGTTTTGAAAATGTGCCTTGTTCCTCGGTAGTGGAAAATCTAATATTGTTGAATGAAATGTGCAGCATTGAGATTTGTAACCCATTTCAGGAAACTTTATTTCACCTTACTTTGCCACTTGTAGACGTCACCCCCATGCTAGCTGCTGTTCTGCTAACTTTAGCTTATGAGACTCAGCTTCTTTTATCTGCCTTCCTGAAAAAGTAAAATGGGGTATTCTATCCAGAGCCTAAATTAAACTAGTATCTGCTACAGCTTTTGTTATTCAAATTCGAACACTTTAATTCAAACAAAGCTAATCAAAATCTTCGTTAGCATTCAAAATCTAGAGCTAATATGATTTTTTTACAGTGTGTTGCATCTGTGGTACGTATTAGCCATTGTAACTGTGGGTCTCTCCGTTATCTACAATATCCACCCTGTGTTTGCGTCATCTTTCCATCTTCTTAGCTGTAATCTCTGTTGTCTGAACAATGTCTGGGTTATTCTGCCATGACTAGCATGACATTTAAGTAGCAACAGTCTTTAATGATGTTGGTTAAAGGCTGCTAACAACTGGAAACATGAATAAACATCAATAAATATTATATTATTTAAAAAACTGTTTATCCATCTCGACATATGGATTGAAGCACATAACCAACTTGTTCTCACTGCCATCTCGTCAAATACTGATGCATGGTCATTAGCATGATACCAACGCCAAAAGGCTACCGTTAGCATCTGTATGGGACGCATTGGGCTTTCAACTAACTCCAATGTGAACCCATGGACATCATTCTTAGGCTTCATAGCACCTGACAGAGTCAAAGGTCAGACAGGTCAAACCAACACAGGACTTTCACACAGGAGACTGATGTTTATGTCTAAGATTACTTATTTTACCGTTCTTTTGTTACATAACAACGCTTGTTACCCAACAAGCTTACTTATTTTACAAATCAAACATACTTATTTGAACCAAAACCATGATTGATTCTTTTTCTTAACTTAACCAAGTAGTTTTGCTGCGTAAGGAAACCTAAAAACAGGGTCAAGTCAACCTACGTTGGAAGTTCATTTTAAGAGAAATCGTATGCATGGAAACAAAAACTGTACGTTTGTTGTGAACACAGAATACTACTTCATCATAGTTTGAAGCGTAGGGTCACTTATCGCACATCTGTATTTTACGAGCTAGGAGGGGTAAACGTGTTGCTGTGAGGTTATTATACTTAAAAATCTGTGAGCCATTTCTGTGAGTTAACCTATATGGTTAAGCACTCATACACAACTTTACTTTTGTGCTCTCTTTCTTTTAAACTTTGTGCTCTCACAAATACCAACTAAGGATGGGTATCATTTCCTTTTTTTAATAGACAAAAGTAGAGAGATTGGGAAGAGATGGACGGTAAAATGATGTCCAACAAATGTCTGAGTGGACGTGAATGTGGGGTTCATGGTTAGAGCGTTGACCACTATGCCACCAGGACTTCAGCTATAAACAAAAATTATTAGTTTTTTCTACCAATATAAAACAAAATTAATAAAATAAAGTTTGTAATTAGTGTCATGACATATCTGAATGAGGAATAAATAAACAATACCAAGTGGCTAGACCAAGCATTCAATCCAACTTCTAATACTTGATAGTCTGTAATTATTTTGTATGACATTGTGATATCCAGCCCTAATACTTCAACCTAAAACAACCAATCCTAACAGGGACACTAGTGACCTGTTGTGATTGTACAGTATACTGTAGGTTCATGACATAACTATAACATGCCTTCATCACCATGCTGTGTTCTTTATTCAAAGTTCCCTCGACTTTCTAGCAAAGGGACATTAAATACTGACTCATTAAAGCTTCTTCTTGCATGCGGCTGAACTGACGAAGCGATATCACCCAACTGCTGCTGTTGTGCTCTTAAATTAGAAAATCAGAGGTCACTGTTGACGTATTTCAACTAAAACCACGTTGTCTTTTCATTCATCGCTTGGCTAATAAAAGTTCTGTCGGAATTAACAGAAGGGAGGTCGTTTTTGTATTTGAGACACATTTTTCAAGTGTTATTATGGGGAAGGATCAGAGTGAAGTGATTGAGGGTTGCAGAGACTGTCACACCAGTGTGTTTGCGTGTGTGTGTGTGTGAGTAAGTGCGTGTGTGTGCATGTGTGTGTGTGTGTGTGTGTGAGCGTGTGTGGGAGTGTGGAGCTGCCGGCTGATGGATTACTCTGACATCTGCTTCATTCACTCCTCAACGGCGTTGCTACAACAACCACACTGTGCCCCCCAAAAATGCTCTTGGTCTCATCAAGAGGCCAGACTGCCCATTAACAAAATGGTAACCATGCAAAACCCAGATAAAATTTGGACGCTATTTATTTTGTGGAAATGGCAAAAGGGACGAAAGCGGGGAAGGGGGTTGGGGTGCTTTACAATTGCAAGGGGATGATGTCAAGAAGGATTTCAGTTCGAGCAATAGAAAAGGTCTTCGCTCTCGGAATAATCGGCACAAAACATTCCTCGGCTAAACTTTGCCTCAATAGAGTGACGCTTTGAAAAGGCAGCTGGCCAAACAGCCTCGCTAAGAGTAACAACAAGGCTCTGTCACTGAGAAACCCAACAACGTTATCCGAGTGTCTGACAGAGCGCCGGCTTGTTACATGCTTCACTTTTCTCTTCACGGGGCCTATAATGATATGCTCGCCAAATACTTCTGTCAACATGAAATAGACACACTGATACCTGAGCATGCTGAATGTCTGTTATCTTATTATCCGTCTTATAATGACCACTTCTCTCTTTTTCTCACCAACCTACCGCTGTATGTATGTCACGGTGGTTCCACTTCTTTATAATGCATCTTTCCTCATTAATGTTGATGTTTATTTATTTTTATGTATATATAATAGAATTGTTGAAACACTCGTTGACAAAACCGTGTCATGATAACAAAATGTCCAATTTTGCTGGTGCTACTTGGTTATTGTATTTAGGTTGAAATAAGTAGGCCTACATTTGTTAGAAGAAGTAACTGTTTGTACGTAAGTTACGTAGTTGCCGTTTATTCAATACTTAAGTTACTTAGAAAAAGTAAGTAACAAAACCTTGAATTTTGTTTTCACAAAGAACATATGAAGATAACTTATACATTCCTTTGAAAATTCCTCAGTTGTCCTTAAAATGTCACAATACAGGGCCATTTGTAATTCTCCATGATCAAAATTACATATTCATATTGCTTCTTTCGTCTGACCAGCAGCCCCAACCCTAAACATACTAAATTAGCATTAAGATAAGATATACTTTCTTGTCCCCAAGGGGGAATCGTTCCTCAGGCAGCAGTGCTTCACACAGCTGCTATCAGCTTAGAACAATACATCAGCAAGACATTGTAGTGGTACACCAAAGACACAGCAGCAAATGAGAGATACAAACATTATATGTAAATACGTAGTCAATATAACACAGAAGAGAATTATAAGAGCCATAAACCCGTAATTCATCAAACAAAATGTGACCGTGCATCCCTCCTGTGATCTACAGGATGTACTTGTTGTCATGTTGAGGACTGTTAAAGACGTATTTGAAATTTGGAATTTGAAAGCTAGCATGTTTTGCTTTTTTGTTTGACAATGTACTTAAATGATAGTTAGTTTTTTCCAACTAAATTGAATCTGGAAGCAGCTTCGGCACAAACCGAGAAATATAACAACCGCACTTTTCTTCCATATACCGTTCCACACCTCTCCATTACATTTCGTCACACATGCTCTTAAACTGTGAATCAATATAAACCAAGCACTTCCTGAGAAAAGCCGAAAGGGACTGCAAAAGAGCCCAGCAGATACAGGCACAGAACCAACTGGTCCTCCAAAGGCCGCAAAGCTCACGCCAAAAGGGGGATCACTGAAGCACTAATGAACAGCTTCGTGGTGTTTTTTCCTATAAACACCACGAAGCTAATGTTCCAGGTGTTTAATGTTGATTAATGTGTCTGCCAGTGCCAGCTCTGCACCTGTGAACAACTGCATTGTGGTTGTACTAAAGCGTATGACTGTGTCTGTGTATGACGTGGCTGCTATTGGCCTCATCCCTGTGCCGGCTCCCGCTCGTGGAAATTGGAATCCGGAGGAGAGATATTATTTGTGCTGTGCTTTATTCTTAAATATAGATGTTCGATTCAGTTTTATTTTTCAGTTTATTTTTGTTTCCAGATCTGGGTCTTTTGGCAGGCAAAAAACTGACGGTGCTTGTTCCGCGCAGCAAATGGCGCTGGAAGCCATCTCGCTTGGCTTGCGCGGGAGGGATTCTTTGTCAGAACGTTGATTATTTAAGACACGGGTTGCTTAATAACTGTAATTATGACAGTACATTGAGAGCGAGGGCCAATCAGGGTCCAAACAGAAATCTCTGCCAACAATGACATCGTAGGCGAAGAATGAAACAGAAAAGAGGTAGACATGCTTTAAAATAAAAAATAAGAAGAAGATAGTTGTGAAGATTTTTGTTGGAATGTAAGAATTAAAGATTTCATATCACATACTTTAAAGGCTGCATCTACAGTACATCATAGTTTGGCTCAGAAGGTATTGAATAATGAATGATGTGTTATTTGTTGGTTAAAACAGGGCACGGTTGGGGAATGTCAGATAATGATAAATCTATAGCCCTGAGCTAAACTTCTGCTGTCTGGTTGTAAAATGTCTTCAACATTACCGCTCAAGCAAATGCAATTAAATAGTTTGTGAGCTGCTTTGCATACATTCTTGCACAATTCAGGAGATTTAAGAAGTAATAGCATCACTAAAGAAAACACATTTAACAACTACCTCTTGTGGTTTTGAGCCTTGTTTTTGTTTGATCAGCTTTTGAGATCCACCCAAAAAATATAGTAATGGAGGTAAATAAGAACTTTGAGGAGCTAACACTCAGGTTGTAGGAAGTAGTTTCATTGCTTTATTGTCATTTGGGTGAATTGACTAACAGGAAGTATTCCACTGCTGCAGCTCAAGGAAAATACCAATGGTGTTTAATTTAAGCAGATTCATATTAGCTTTGGCTCAACTTTGGTATGCATTTTGCACGGTGGATTTATTTCATTTTTACAGTAGAGTTGAGTTAACTTGGCTTCATGTTTTCTTTCCCAATTATATCCTGACTAAATATGGCCGCTTGGTCAGTGGCCCTACACTTCAAACCATGAAGCTCAAGGTTCCCCTCTAGGATCAGTTTTGGACACATCAGGTTCTGCAGGTCAGGTTCTGCACGTCAGGTTCTGCACGTTAGGTTGTGCACTTCAGGTTGTGCACATCAGGTTCTGCACATGACATGCATTGTGTCTTTTCAAAACGAACTTCCAACATAGGTTTACGTAGCTTTTAGGTTTACTTACGCAGCAAAACTACTGGGTTAGGATTAGGGTTAAGATCAAGTTTTTTGGTTAAAATACTGTTTGTTGGGTAAAATAACTAATGTAATTTCTGTCATATTCATTGAATGTGTTGTAACTCTGTAACACTGTTCATCTGTACACATGACATCTGTTGCTTCTGTCCATCCGGGGAGAGGGATCCTCCTCTGTTGCTCTCCTGAACGTGTTTTCCCTTTTTTCCCTGTGGAAGGTGTTTTTTCTGATCCTATGTGAGGTCCTGGGACAGGGATGTCTTATGTGTACAGATTGTAAAGCCCTCTGAGGCATCATTTTTGATGTTGGCCTACACAAAATAAACCGAATTGAATTGAATTGAAAGTCAGGAAGTTACTAATCAAAACTATGGTATAAATATGTTAAATACTTGGTTTCACACATATCCGAAGCAAGTCCTGTGTTTGTTGGAACCATACCAACCTCCACTCCCCTCAGCTCTACACAGACTAGCAGTCTTCTCAGCAGTCAACCTCGGGGTCTGAAAAGTGAAACCAATTTGGAAGAGCCTTAAACTTGCATTCTTTCTAATGGCCATCAGGGGGCGATTGTATAGAATTCTATGAGAAAATGACGACTTCTCACTTGATTTATTCCGTCAGTAAACATTGTAGTAATGAGTTTATGGTCTCAATCTGTGGTTTTAAGTGTTTATCATGACAGCATGATGTTAATTTCTGGGCTACAAGGTGATTGACAGGTTGCCCCAAGAGCGTCGTCCGGTTTTGGGCGGCGTCTGCTTTTTCCTTGATTTTTAAACCGTTTACAGTGTGAGTTCATCAAAGTTAATTATTTAAAAATGTATTTTCTCTTTCCCAGGGCGTCAACTACTGACACACAAGGCACACTTTAGTGGCTTATAAGTAGTATCAACCATGAAAAACTCATCAGGTTCATTATTAGGCACTCAGAGGAAAAGCTCTGGGAGTGTGATAATGTCGTGGGTCCTGTGTTGTTGAGTTATTTTGAAGTTGCGTTAGTGATGTTACATACTTATGTTTTACTTAATATTGTCATGTTCGCAAACTTTTCTGAGGTGAGGTGAAAAAACTCTCTTTACTAACAAATATTTATGCAGGGTTGTCATATTTATTTGGACAAAAAAATAATTTACAGTGAATAATTAGAGTAAACCCAGGAGCAAGAACAGCTGATGTGGTGACGTCATCAAGTAAGCTGCTGTTCCAATCGCAGAAAGACCGTCCTCCCGTTCTCCCGTCCTCCGGAGTTTGGACTCCCAAGACCAGACTCCCAAGTCCAGACTCCAAAAGAACACAAGTCTGTACTCGTGTACTTTGAATTGAGAAACGCCGTTTATTTTCAAGCCCAAACTTTTTTCCATAACCTAACCAAGTTGTTTTGTGGCCCAAACGTAGTGAGAACTCACAACGTCCACCAAGTGTGTACTGCGACTTTAGTGGAGCATCATAGTGTGACGCTCTAGGCTACCCAGTGCATTAGAAACTGATGACTAAGCGCAAGAATGTGACGAGTCTGGATGAGATTGTGTTGTCCAGCGCTCTGTTGTGCTTAGCTCCACCAACTCGTGTCACTTTTGCAAAAAAACCCCCAAGATGGCGAAATACACAATGCCAACTCAAGGCTTCAAAACAGCAGTCCACAAACCAATGGGTGACGCCACGGTAACTGCATCCCCTTTTTATAAACATTTTATGGTCTTTATACAACCTCAGTTGTTCTGTCTAATAAGCAACACTTTAATGATGTGGATGGGTTTACATCGGAGATAGTTGAAGGACAGTTTTGAAAAAATCCAAATCTATTAAGTGTCCTGGATGACTTCCAATTTCCACTTGTTCTAATTTCAGGTCATACTGTAAGGTCCTGTTCTGTGTCTACTCGGTGTCTACTGTGTCTTCTCTGTCTCCTGTCTCCTTGATTTGTTTAATTCCCTGCACCTGCCCTCGGCCACTCTCGTCTCGTTACTGTCTGATGTCGTACACCTGTTTTCCCCCCTATATATTGTGCCACTCTTTCCATGGTCTGTTTCTGGGTTGTTGTTTTTTTTCCGTCATCCTGTCTTTCGTGCGTATACCTGATCCTGCCTGTTTCGACCCTGCCTGCTTGCCCTGAACCCTGATTCTCTGCCTGCCCCTTTTTGGACCTTGTTGTTGTTTTGAAACCCTTTTGGTAGTGATGGTGAGATGAAGCCTCATGAGGCATCGAACCACTTCAGCCAATTGGTTCGAGAAAGGGTTCATTTCTCGAAGCTTCATGTGCTCACGAAACCACCTACTGGCCAAGTGTATAATCACAGGCAGCTGTATCTGAACCACATAATGTGATGCATTGAATTGTGTCTGTTATGGCTGTTGGGAATGACTATGAATTACAAAGATGTATGACCAAATCATTTCTGTACATACATTATCACATAAGTGCATAATAAAATATATTTTGAATGTATTCTGTGTGTGTAAATGTTCCCAAAATTGTAGTATCATATGATATGGCAGGTTGTGTAATAATGTTATGATGTCCCTTTAGGAAAATGGCATGGGCTTAAGCAGGCAGAGGACAGTGAACGTGTGTGTGTGTAACTAGGAAGAGGGGACTGAATATGCTTGTGTATTGGACAGTGATGTACAGGACAAGGGACATTTTATTCATTTTTATTCAGAAATAACAGTTTCTCAACAGTTCCATCTTATCACCTATCCTTCTCTCCTCACTCCTAACTCTCCAAACTATCTCTCTCTCTAAACTCTCCAAACTCTCAACCAACAACCCATATTTTGAATGGAGCCTGAGGGGTTTATATTGCTGTCAAACCTCCCGGCAATATCTGAACCACTTCCCGAAGCAGTCATGTGGTACAGCCGGGCAGCGAGGCTTCGGACGTCATCATTTTTGGCTCCTCCCCTAAATGAAGCAAGCCTTGATACGCACTTCGAGGAAACGCCCCCTCCATTATTCGACACACGCTTCGAAGCGTCGGCACATCTCGTAACAACACGACCTTTTGGCCTAAGTAAAGGGATTTTTTGTTTATCCACACTGAGTCCTCTCGATTCCACTGCGCATGAGCTCCTGCACCTCGCTACCTGTGACGTCAGGCGTGACACATACATGTATGCATTTCTCCCACGACATTCGTGACACAAATACATTTTGTAAAAACTACACAGAACTCTATATTTAAAGGATTACATGGATTTCTAGTGTTTCAGTGATGCCAACTATCTATCCCCCCCCCCCACCCCCCTCCCCTCCTATCTCAGGCCAAACAGAAATGAGTGTGAGGAGCAGGTAGAGCTTTCCTACCATCGGCACTGAGGCGTCATCTAGTTGTGCTGTCGTTACGCACTGAGACCTGAAGCCATGCAGGAGGTCCCATGCCCCCTTTGTTTCCTGCAGTGATTGACTGATAGCCTAATCCCAGAGAAGCCAAAGGAAATAACATCAAAATACACTTAATTAGCCTTTTTTTCCTTCCTCCTGCAGGCCTTTCTACCACATGTGTGGCGTGTATCTGAAATTACACTCCACGTATGAAAAGGCTTAGCAGTGATTCTCGTGCTTGTGTTAGCATGCTCCTCAGACCAATTTGTGGAGCGTAGAGAAGAGTTTCACGCTGTTATTAGAGCTTACAGAGCAGAGGAACTAAATTACGAGTTGTGCCTGGCAAAGGTTTACATCAGACACTACACCCTCTGCTCTTTTGACTGTAAAAATGTGTGAAGAATGTCATAATGACATGTGGTGTGCACCGTAGGCTACGAACCGCCGCACTGACAGCACATGCGAGATATGTCCCTGTGGCCATGCTGACATGAAAACCAAATAACCGAGCATCAACGACGCAAACGACTTCCTGCTTCACACCCAACAAGCTATAATTCTATAATTCTCCCCCTCCCACCTTCGAAAATGAAAGGATGTGAAAAAACTTTCTTGAAACGTATTGAGCCATTATGCGAGGGTAGACCATGATGCCTGAAACCCAAAGCAGAGCGTGGGCGGTGAAAGTGGAATCAACGGCTAATACAACTCCTGTATCCTGTTTTATCCTGTTTTACTGCAATGAACGGCATGGATCACTCGTTACAGAGGGAGCGGGTATACGCTTTAAGTGACGCTTTAAATTCCGATGTAGGATTCGCTCATTCTTGATGGTTTCATCACCTCTCACCATTCACAGTTGATTAAGGCCGAGGAATGTGGTGGATCATCCCCGCAGCAGAGGGGGGCAGCTGGAGGAACCTGGAAACAGTTGTGACAGTCATGCTAAAATAGGTTTGAGTAATGAACTGCCTGATGACAGACTAATGTCCTATCAGCACATCCACTACATTTGTGCCCTCTTAAAATGCTTTGAATGGTGAATGATGAAGCATTTATGGGAACTTCACGAAATATCTTCCGATTATTAGCGATTCTACCTTTTAGTTGACATGGGCAGTGCCTATTCAGAATGGGCCACTTGCCTGTGTGTGTGTGTGTGTGTGTGGGGGGGCTGTTCGGAACCAAACAGTCCAAACGGCTCCCAAGAAGTGTTGGCGAGCGCCGCTCATCGCTCATTGACTCGAGGCAAAGTGAAGTTCGCTTGTTCCTCTATCCATGCTCAACTTTGAAGCCCCGCCCCCTGCATTGAGTTTGTTGGCTTATATATTCAAAGATCTTTAATCTTGAATGTGTCACATGCCCAAACAGCACCAGTTTTAATACTACCAGAACGATACAAGCGCCAAGTGCTAAGTAGATCAGATGGACAGTTCTGGACTTAACCAGAGGACACACACCTTGCTCTACGGTTAGATGGAAGCTTGATGTGTGTGAAAGTCCATCAGGCATTATCTGTAGTGCTGTTTAAAAAATATATATTAATGAGAGTGATATTTGCCATTTGCAATGATAAAGGAAATAGATTAAGAGCTTTAAACTTTAAAATGAGAAGAATCATAGTAAAATATCTGACATTTGATAGACACTTTTAAACTTTAAACTGAGACATTTACATTGTTATAATAGGTGCACAAATAATATATTGATTTTCCTTTGCTTAAAGCTATATTAAGGTTTAGTATAGGATATAACATTACTCAAAGAAAGAGACAAACAAACAAATAATTGTCCCTCTTCTCCCCTTTATAACTATTGTTGATCTACAGAGATCAATTCTGGTGATTGAGGAAGCAGTGGTGGTTCACCTCAGAATCAAATGTTCCATCTCCGAGACAGACACCAGACCAGACTCGGTCACATACGACAGATCAAACTCTTAAAAAACCTGCGAGGCCTCAATCACCACTTTAACGTCTGCTCCTGCAGACAGGAAACCTGAGGAGCTTTGTTTTCCCTCTGAGGTCTGGGTGTGCTTTACACTACCTGTCCAGGACCTCGCACACATGTTATCTTTACGTCCAATCACCTGTCTGTTTTTCACGTATGGATTGCTTTGGTTAGGAAACTATTCTGCTCGCATTCATCAAGCGCATATCTTTATGAGTTTCATGACTAATTACTCAGATAAGACACAGTCGTATTGTAAATGTGAACGAGTCTGGAGTTTGCACCAAAACTGCACGCTTCAACAGAGCTCTTAATCACCGTGGAAAGGACGTTTCAGAAGATGAATGCAAGAGGAAACTTTATTATCGTAAAGAAATTAATAATACAAAAATATTCAACACCGCATAAAACAAGTCTTTTGATTTGTGAGTGTTGAGGTTCACAGTGGGGTCAATACAATGGCACATATTTTTAAACAGTGGAAACTATAGAGATTAGTACTATAATGATGACTGCGAGGTTTCAGTCATTCAAGCTGGCAACAATAGCCCAGGGTTGGATCGGTGTGCTCTCCGCTCCAAAAACGAGTTTTAACAAGTGACAAGACATGGATTCTGAAGGGAAAAAAAGACCTCGGCCTACATCTGTGCCAAACGTCATGCCCTGGAAGTCGAGGCGGCACTCGCTACTCATTAGATCCCTCGAGGGTCTATGTGTGACATATTAAAAGCCAGATTGCGTGTCAGCTGTCAGGGTAATGATACGGCAGAGAAAACAATAGCCACAACATCACTGTACCTGGCGGTTTGGTGACCTTTCATCTCGCTGCAGCCTCTGATGTTCAGACAAAGTCTGGCAGAGGTAGAAAGGGAGACAGAGATCATCCTCTAAAGATCTGTAATGCAATTATACTCTGCAACCTTTTTTATATTTTTCTGGTTGAAAGAGATTCCCTTGTAGTTTGTTGTATGAGCCTTTGTCCATGAAACCTGTGACTAGTACTGTTGGAATGGATCAACCGCTTGTTATTGTTGAAAGAGCAAATACATAAATCTTTTGAGAACGGCAGGAAGCCGAGGCACGCTCACTATTTACCCAAGTAAAGTAGAGTATTACGTCCGAGTTGGACAATTATGAAAGTCGCAGTGCTTGAAGTTAGTGACCTTCAAAGTAAGGGTGAGGTGGTAGATCAGTGTATACAAAAGTTGCTCACAAAAAAACGGTTAATTGACTTGTAGCAGCAGCTTTGTGAATTCAAAGGCTATGGCCATCAGCGCATCAGCATAACATTAATTTTTTTACAACACTTTTTTTTGTAGTCGTGAGCGACCAGATATGTGAGTGGTATTGCTTGTCTCATCTATCTCTCTGGCAGAATGCAAATAAGACTGTATACATTTTTTATTTTTTACTATTCCTTGCTATAAGGTGTATTTTTAACCTTGGCTAAGCTATCGTTTACAAGCGCAGCTATTGGAGAAAGTAAGACTTGGGAGCCAATCCCAGCTTATACTAGGCAAAAGGCAGGGTATACTATTGCAGGGCTGACAAAGAGAGAAACATGCATGCTCACATTCACACCTACTGGTAATTAAAAGTAATCAATTAACCTAAGCTGCATGTCTTTGGACTGTGGGAAGAAGCCGCAGAACCCGGTGAGAACCCACGCTGCCACGGGGAGAACGTTCAAACTCCACACACACAAGAACTGGCCGGACCGGGAATAGAACCCTTTGCCCTCTTGCAGCCCGTGTAGCTCTCTTCTAATTTATTTTTAAAATATATATACAGTATACTAATTGTATTTTTAAAACCTTGAAATGCACAATTTGTTTCTGTTTAACCCGGATTCCGTCAATATCATAATATTAACGTGGGTTTTGATAATAAGACATTGTAGGAAAGCGCTGCACCACCTGGTGAATGTAAAAGAGTCAAATAAACACATATGGGATCTTAGCTCATATTTCTCGGAATAAGACAAATAAAGGCTATTTCTTCCCTCTGCTCCCTGAGATGTGCATTCTGCTTTCCCATGGCTGCTCCTTGTTGCTGTCCCCCCTCTGTCATTGTTTAGACAGCTTGAGGCCTCCTTGAGAAGGGAAAGTTGATATTTATGCTGAGGCTTTCCGACTGACCGTAAGCAAGAGGAGCTTTTGCCCGGGCTCGGGCAGCCTGCCACTGATACAATCTTTTTATTCATACTTTTGGGAGAAACCACGGACAGGTTCAGACAGCGGCTCTCAGATTGAACAGGTGAGGCTTTCTCTGCGTCTTTTGTATCCCACAAGTGGTGGCAGGCCGCGTCATCCAAACGCTCCACGAGCACACATTTTCCACGGAGCTCCTCAGCGCGCCCCCTTTTTTTCTCTCCAATTGATCTGGAAAGATGTTCCATCTGTATTTAGCCCCCGAGTGTGTTCCAGTGATAGCTAACTGCAGGAGCGGATTCCCCCCCCCCACGCTTCCGCCTGATTGGCTGAGAAGGTAGTTCAGCATGAGGTCAGAGTTGTGAGTCGGTGTCTTCCTCCGCCCAGAAAAACACAGCTGGCTGGACCAGTGATGTCAGGATGGAGGATGATCATTGAATAACTGATGCCATGGAGCTAATACGGAGTAAGGAAATGAATAAATGTACAATAGCAATACTTGCCTTGGCTATTTAATAACTTTGTACATTTGTACCAAAGTAATTGCAGAGAGACGTCATAAAATATGCCAGCGATTAATGTTAACCTCTCTATTTGTCTGTTTGTTTGCTCAGCCCCCTGTGTTCCCAGCTTCCAGCAATTAACTGGTGTGCAATGTTGTTGTTACCAAGAGGAAGGAGGCAAGCCAAGATGTAACCCTTTCATTTAATTGGGAGACACATCCAGCAAACACAAAACAATAGTGGTATTCATTTTGGGCTTTTGGAGTTGTGTTTGTGGGCACCTGAAAAACAGATTCACCCAGTCCTCAATCTCTGTTTTTGTCTCCACCAACTCCTGAGAAAGATATCTGTCTGTTTAGCTGCTATGCTAAAGGTCCTCTATCTTGGCTAGCTAGTTGCTAACTTTGTACGTCTTCAGTTTGATGCTGGTCAGGTTGCGTACGTAGGGGAACGAGAACGGGATCTCGTCACATAAACTGTCTTTTCAAAATAAACTTAACAGGAAACATCTTGGAGGTTTGTGTATTATAAAATAAAACTTAATTTAAATGTTTACATAAATGTGTGACTGTATACCATTCATATTTTTCTTTTTGTAAATTGGCTTGGCCAACCCCTTGATGATGTTTTTTGCTGCTTACAATACACCATAATAGTGCTGCATCTAGAGAACAACCTCCAGTTCTGCAGTATGAAGCCGACGAGGAAGCGTCTTAAAACTTGCATTATCTCTACTTGCCACCAGGGGGCGACTCCTCCAGTTTAAAAAATAATTCAGATTGTATAGAAGTCTATGAGTAAATGACTCTACTTCTCACTTGATTTAATACCTCAGTGAACATTGTCAACATGAGTGTATGTTCTCAATCTCTAGTTTAAAATCTTCTTCAATGCAGAATGATGTTCATTTAGTAAATTATTATCCATTTAGAGTCGAATACACCTTAAACGGGAGTATGTTTTTGAGCGGGTTTACTGTGACTAAAAGGTCTCGACCAGAACGTTGTTTTCTGCATTTACTCTTAGATGTTTTAACCTTTCACAGTCCTCTCAGTTGGCCTATAAACACAAAAAAGTCCAGCCTGCAGGTTTATAAAACCAAATTGTACGATGTTTTTAAACACAAGTCGCCCCGGACATCAGACGCCACAGGTCTGCTTTACTGTGAAATAAAGAGAGCTTTCCTTAATTAGCATTATATAAGCTTGTTTGGCATGTGCTTTAATGTAATGGATTTTCATTTATATGAAAACATCTCGTACTCCGGCTTTAAGGGAGAAAATCCAATCGAAACCACCTATTTACAAACTCGCCCTTAACCTCTGGGCCACACGATAGGGCCGAGCCAGCGGAGACACAATGGCCGTTCTTCCTCCCCCATGGAATAATGTAGCGCTCCTCTGGAATGCTTAGCGGGTTCCTGGAGGCCATTCCCCTATTCAGCAAACAATCACTGCCAGGTAATAAAAGAAGCATTTGTGCAATATGTCAGCAGTGTGCGCAAGGCTTAAAAGCAGAGTGATGGTGTGGCAAGATTGCATTCACGTCGTCTCCCAGTGGGGAAAGCTATACTATTATTACCAGTAGCCATTGACACAGCTACAGTACTTCTTTGAAATGAAATGTGGCAAAGGCTCTGTCAGATGATACTTGTGCGATCACGACCGCCGTAAATTGCAGTTCCTGAGGTCCAATGATTCTCTGGTTACAGGTGCGGGCACAACAAAGGCTTGTCCCCAGTCAAAGTCCTCCATGTGTCAAACAGGAGAAATTATACGGAAACATATCAGAAGTGAGCTTGTTTTAAACCACCCATCTCTTTGGAGTCAATTTACAAAGATCAAAAGAATTTGTCAGTCAGACTTACTTATTATTCAGCAGAGTTTCCCGTTGTTTGAGTTTTTGTGGTGTGTTATCGATCTTGCTGGTGCCTTTCGCTTGTTTATGCTCATGGTAGAAGTTGCCGCGAATGCCGACACGTGCGCCAAAGGTTTTCCTTCTGGAAAAGTTACTCCGGCCACAATGTCAAATGCCAGTTAAATTCCTGACAACAGCCTCTTAACTTCATCAGCTTGTTGGGAAAACTCCAATGTGTGCACAGACTTGAGTATCCATCAGTAGTCTACGAGACAGGGTGCCAGAGGGCCACAAAGCCAGTCTGTACATGCATGTTTTCTCCATGCTCCTTAAAACACACAGAAACACACAGGTTTGTTTTGTCTCATCTGCCTGTGGTCTAACTGTGAGCTACACACTTATTAAACCCATTCATCATTGTTACCCAGCTGTGGTGCAGTAGCTGGAGGACGGCTGCGTTTGGTTTGGAGCAATTTTGGAGCGATTTGCATTCGTTGATATGTTGGGTAATTTTCTTTCTTATTTTCATGACGCTAAAAACATGTTCTCATACATGAGACGGTTTAAAAGCTACCATGCAAAGTCACTTGAAACCACCACTGTTTGAGGCAGGAAGGGCTGAAGCTTGGATGGATATTTCAAGATGTTGAAATATACACAATACAGTAAAAACAATTATGATTTTTAGGGATTAAGCCTCTCAAGGAAAAACCATCACAGGGAAAACACATGATTTACATAGTTATATTTGCCCATTCCATCCATCGACTTAAGAAGTGGACGCAGTCATTGTGACATCGCCCACTGGTTTGTGGACTGCAGTTTTGCCTTAAGTTTGGCGATTTCGTTGTCACCATTTTGCATTAAGGCCGTCGCCACGTTGTTTTTTGTCACAACCCTAGAACAGAAGTTACCTGCAGAGGAGTGACTTACAATCGGATGAGAGAATGCAACTTTTGAGACATTTCTTGGCTTTACTCGGCAGAACTGGAGGTTGCCGCCTGATTGCATCCCAATCTGCCAATGAGCCTCCCACATCTGGACCCTAAGCACATCTCAGTTAAATAATGACCTCATCGTCGTCACGTCTTTGGCACACGGTCGTTGTCCAAATAATACAACTTTCCATCATAATTCATTCAGACAAAGCTGTTGCGAGGCTTACACATAGATGTCACTGGAACAACCAGGTGCATTAAGTTAAAACCTATGACGATGCAAATATGTAGAAAAATACATTAAATCAAGCAATTTTTAGGTTATGTAACAAAAATAAAATAAAATTCTCTCACAAAGAGACCAGTTCAGTGATTTATGTCTAAAGAGGTCGATATGACTGAATGAATGAACTTATGCAGCTGTTGACTGCTAGATTGTTAAAGTTAATCCTCTTAGTTCCAACGCAATGTTAACCACTGACAATGAAGCCACATAATGTGGCTATTAAGAGCAAACTCAAGGCTGCTGCGATGCTGAACAGCCTTGTGTGTTGGGTTAGGCCCCCAATAGAAGGACAGTGCGCCTTGAAATAAAGGCAATATTTTTTCAAATTGTCTGGCCGGTGAGCAATGATAGAGTTGCCTGTCACATTTTTCTCCCTGACTACAGGGGCTCCCTTTCAGAGGGAGTCCTCGGGCTCTCCAACGGGAGCACCCTTCCGGCCTTGTTTGCATTCAATCGTGATAAAACTAAGAGGTGACACCCCCCCCCCCCGACACCCCCCCTACAGATGGGCAGAAAACGGATTAGGTTAAAGTGACAAGGCTTCTCGTGGATCCTGCCTCAACGGCTAGTCACACCGTGGAAGAAAAGAGGCCTCACTAAGCTCAGCTTTGGAAGCCAACTGAGGGAATTTGCTACCCCTTTCACACTTTCAGTGTTCCCAAATGGCAGCTAGCCAGCCATGGTGACCCGCTCACAGACAGGGTTAGTCATTCAGCGCAATCTCCTCCCAACGCCAGGGTGCGAACCCTCCCCAGCTCCGCTGAGAGTTGACTGCAATAATATGGGGATGGATATTTTTTTTAGCAACGATATCGGCAGAGTAATTGTGTTTATTATAATTTTTCTGGCATGAATAAAACATTTTAAAAAGTGTGAAGCTACCAATGTATATACCACAGTCAAAATATATCACCTGATGTGTAAGAAACCGATAGGTCCCATCATTTAAAACATTTCTCAAGACGCCAGATCCAGACTCCAATCTCAATGGCTGCACGGCATCCATTAATTCCTGATAATTCTCACCATGTTGTTCTGGTTAAACTGTTCACAGTTCTAAGGAAAAAATGAAATGTAATGTATTATTTACAACAATGAAAAGAGTCCCTCAGTGGCTCATTGACTGCTTGTCAAACGTACACACTATTATTGACTTTGAATCTTACTAAGATTATGTTTTATTCTAGCATTACATGCTAATCAAGATTTTTTTTAAATATTGATGTATTTTTGAGACAATGACCTTGCTGGATGGCAAGCTAATCTTGGTGTTAAACGTACTGTCAAATTATTCTCATCATTTGTCAACCGTCAACAATGTTCTTGACTTTAAATCTGGCTAGCATAACGTTAGCTCTGTGGCTCGTAGCTCACAGCAAGTGGGGGTCTGGGTTCGATTCCCAATCCAGGGCGGTCCTTCTGTGTGGATTTTCTCTGGCTGCCTCCCACAGTCCAAAGACATGCAGCTCAGGTTAATTGGAGACTCTAAATTGCCCGTAGGTGTGAATGGTTGCCTGTCTCTATATGTGCCTTGTGATTAACTGGCGACCTGTCCAGGTGAACCCTGCCTCTTACTGTCCACGTATCAAAGAAGTGTCCCTGTGCGAGACACTGAACCGGGTCAGGACAAAATCAAGGAGGACAAACAAACTTATATTGTAGTGGCTATTTCTCCAATAAATATAAAACAAACATGCATCAAATTGCCACTGACGCACCATGGGTTTATGGTTTATGCAGCCAAAAGAAAGCATTGTACATTCAGGATTCCGTTTTTGTGATAATTTATTTAACTCAACAAAAGAACAAAGGAACTCCTAACGCTGCCTCTGCTGCACTGGTAAAAAACCTAAGGCCTACCCAGGTGCATGCTGGTCCTGTATGTGCCTACTCCTGCATATAACCACAGGTGCCTACAGTGTTGCCTAATTAACGAACAAATAAACAACCAAAAGATTAAATATATCTAGACAACAACAACAAAGAATTAAACTAAACTTAAAAACTATCAAAAGAAAAAGCTATCATAATATATAAAAACATCAAACTTAAATAAGCAAACAACTTGAATTATTAAACAATAGTACTTGTCAATAAAGTAACTAAATACTAATATCAAATAAATAGCTCCTACATATATATCATACACATATATATATATGATGTGCACATTTCTTTATACTCACATGCACACACACACACACACACACACACACACACACACGTGTATTCTATTTTCATGCCATGCTGCATTGAAGTGTTTATTTTCCAATAGACCCGTACTCCATGTTTGTTGGCCCCAGATTACAACCAGTCGACTGTCCCTAAAGCACAGTTTGTTTAAAGCTCCGCTCTCTGTTGACTTTGGCTTAATCCACTGCAAGACACAGGATGCTCCCATTTGAAAACAAGCAAACACAGTTCCATTTACATGCTAAGGGACACAAGTTCACATCGCCACATGTTGCTGATTGTTCTCTCTTTATTTTTTTTTCATTACCACATTTGTAGCGGAGGTAACGATTTTCAGACTGTGGCAAAGGACATCAAGAATTTCAGGTTGCATTTATGACCGTGTGCCAAAATATGATCAAACTGTCTTATTAGATGACTAATTGAATATGGCTCTATTTTCCTATAAAATGTAAGCAGATGCATGCTTTGGTTTATTTTCAGAGGGCTCAGGAACTGGGGCGCCATCTGCAGGTTCACTCTGTCTGAGGGCTGTACTCAACTGTCAGCAATGTATTCACTCACACAGTCACATGGCCACATTGTTTCTCTGAGACAATAGGTTTCAGCCAACTATGGGAATGTATTATGATGGCGTTGAGGTGATGATGCTTCACAGCCTTATTAAGTATGGAAAGGTAGTAGGAAAGACAGATGTGTGTGTCATAGTATATCATGCCATAAAAAAGTCATAGCATAGTTTGTCATAATAATTTAAAAAAAATGTACATAAAAGTATGTCATAAAAATAATTAAAATGTCAGTATGGCATGCAATTAATATTATAGTATGTCTAATACAATTTCATTGTATACTGTGCCATACAAAATGCCTTGACCTCAGATAATTGTTCACCTGTTGCTTGGATTTAGTGAAAATTTGAAATACATCCTTATAATATCGTCTTGAACGACTCTGATGTTGTCTTGACATTAAATACTCAACCAAAATGCTCGATTGACTTTCGATATTACCAACTTTTTATATATGCAGAGGTGCCTCTAAACGATAACTGGACTCTGTCCACTGATTATCACATGGCATTAAGATGGTTTATTCCTGAGGCTTCAGTCTGGTGACATTTAGGTTGTAGGCTTCTGTAGGGAACTGATCTTGTGTGTATTTCCTATAGGTTATATTATTTTTTCTCACTATACGTCATAATATAAATGCAATATATATTTTATTTACAGTCACACAGTTCACTATGCCCTTCAGCATGGTCATTGTTTCACGGATGTGTATTTGTATATGATGGATTTATTTATGCATTTATATTATTATGTTGTATCTGTCAGGACCAGGTGCACCAGTAGTAGTTGTTGTAATATCAGTGGTGGTAATTATTGTTGTAATGTCAGTACTAACAAGTAATACTGTAGTATGTCATAACAATAATAAAGTATGACATACATATATCATAAAATGTCATAGTATAATAGGCCATACAAACACTCTAAGTTAAGTATGCCATAAGAATGTCAGAAAAGAATAGCATAGTAGTTAAAAAGTAGATACAATTCCATAGTATGGTATGCTTTAAATGATAATAATGTCACAATTTGTATCATAAATTTCACTTAAGAAATTATAGTATGTCACAAAAAAGAAATAGAAAAAGGCATTAAAAGAATTGTAGACTCTGCCATTGGATAACAAACTAAAGTATGTCATAAAACAGTAAGTCGACAAATATAAAAGACCAGTATGTTAAAAAAGTCTGTCTTTGAATGTGTTTATCCTAAAAAAAGTCATACATCAGCCAGTGTGTTAAATAGTTTGATACATATTCCCTCTGCAAATCATTTTATTTCAGGAATTTTCCACAGTCATTTTCTTGAGTCTACTTCAGCAATCTTTATTTTTTCAACATATAAACTCTTGAATCTTGAAATTTCTTGAAACAAGTTGTTTGTTATTGGAAGCAGATTAGAATAATTTTACTTCACAGTCAAACTTTTTCACAAGATAATCACATGATTTTGCAGGAAGAGTACAAAGTAAGAGCTAGCAATGAGTCGAAACACAAGTAAAAATATACCTGTATGTATATATATATAAGTACCTCCAATCAAGATGTGGCTCAAGTACAATCAGTCAAATGTACTCGAAAATGTAATACAAGTACTCATTGGCCAATGGGTTTAATGATTGTTCTTTTGAATATATATCAATGCTATTCTTCTTATTACATAACTGTAATATATAAACTGCTTTATTTACATGTAATCAGGACTTAAATGTCACAGCTGAGTCATTTCTACAGTCGTAATCTGCAACTAAAGCTGCCAGATAACAGTAGTGGAGAAAAATGTGGCTGTGGAGTGGAGTAGAAGTACAGAAAGTAGCTGTACATTTTAAAGGTCTTATTCAGACTGTCAAGTGTTGACGGCAAACAAATACATGAAATGAAATGTTTGCTCGTGGGATTCAAATCACATTTTTTGAGACTCAGATTGAATGAGATTCCAGTCAGATTTGTCGATGCATCTCAAGCGCTGCTGCTTCATCCGTCATGTTTTCCACGGTAACTAATAACCGAATAGTCCGAAACTGAACAGATTCGTCTGCGATCTGAACATAGTCATAGTTACTTCCCATTGGTGAAAGAAGAAGGAGGCCGGTGCTGAGCAGCTGGCAGCAACAGAGACTCCCAAGAGCAAAGGGGGCGCGTCCCACTCAGTCAAGACGAGCTGATAGTGTGATAGCACGTCAGCAGTAACTAACATTCACACACCGTAGGCACAGCTACGGGAGCAAATTTGGGGTTAAGTGTTTTGCCCAAGGGCACATCGACATGGGCTATCGCGGAGCCAGGGATCGAACCGCCGATCCTCTGATTGAAGGACGACCCTGCTCTACCGCCGAGCCACGGTCGCCCCTAGGTCACAGTTCACATCTGCACCTGGTGGCCTTAATGACACGAGCCTCCTGAATTATAGGGCCAATGTTTTATCTCTTCTATCATCACCTGCGTATAGCAGCACTTTGAGCTAAATGACTGTCTTTATACTGAATGTGCAGAGAGAAGGAACCTTGCAGCTGAGCACCCTGAAGAGAGTTTATCCAATCGCCTTATCAATGAGACTTGTCTTTACACCTTTTTGAAAAGATATTTTAAGGGGCAACTTCAGCATTTTTTCTCCATTTGGAAAACATTTTCCCACGTTTTTAGTTTCTAAGTGACTCATGGAGATGACACGCTTTGAAACTAGTCTAATCTACTAGACTAATCCAGTATTGAGGGAGAACGCTGTAGACGGCAGCCACACTAAACAAAGTCATCGCTCGGGGGCAATTCCTCACCGTCAATGTACGTCCACTATAAGTGCTTGTTTTTTTTAACTGACAGCCTCCGATTATTATTTTTAGTGTCTGACAACATGATTTAAAAAGCCATCCAGAGAAAAACAAAAATAAAAGTAATTTTGCTTGCTGTTTTATTGTTGTGAATGTGTTTTGCTGTCATTAGATAAAGGGTGGAAACGTGAGTGAGAGTTGGAGAGAAGAGTGCAGATTCTGTCATGATGGAGTACAACAGCTCCAACAGTTTAGTGTTGGCAGAGAGATTGAAATACCATAGCTGAATATTAAGGTGAGTTAGGCAATGTGGATGTGATGGGTGATTTCAGAAAGATATGTTATCTCAGAGTGAGACACAAAATAACAACAAGATTAAATGTAAAGAAAAAGGCTGTATTTCTCTGAACAGATCTTTCCATAATGTTAGTTGTGTGACTCATGATTAAAATCTTAACCTGTCATCCGAAAAAACAAAAAGCTTTTACAGGACGTACTAAAAGTTTCGCGTGTCTCCCTCATTACTGGACCAGTTTCAAAATGTGTTGTTCCCATTCGTCACTTAGACACAAAATCATTTGAAAATAGGTTCTAGGTTGGAAAATGATAAAGCTCCCTTTTACGTCTCCTTAAGTAAAAAAAAGTTAGTGTTTGAGTATTAGTCTACTCTAAACCAAAGCTTCCCTTCATCTTAAAGCAATGCCGCTAATAATGTCTTCAAATACTCTGATGACTCGGAGAGCAGTAAATTACCGAGCTGTCTCCATCAGTCAAAGAGAGGAGCGCTACATTCACCAAAGATAGACGTGAAGCACAGACCCTCCTCCCGTTTCCTCCCAGGGGGGGCCGATGAAAGAACTGTCACTTTCCTGAAGCCTCTGGTAGCACAGCGGCTGAGAGATAAGTGATAACAAAGACAGCAAGATAGAGCCTGATGGTAGCAGCTGTGCAGTCCACACAGACAGCTCAGGGGATGAAGGGCTAATCTCAATCATCATATCGACATCTAGAGGCATGGCCGCGCTGCTCTCAACGGCAAGCGGACATGAAAACAGAATTGCTAATGAGAAAACGTGGAGGACCAATAATTAACAAGGCTGGAATACCCCGTCTGGCATCACATCAAACAGAGGTTCACCACGAGTTAGCACCAAAACAGGCACAGGTGTGTTTGTGCCGTGAGACCCACACAACTGTTTGTTTTAAGTTTCAGATCTCGGTTGCAGTGAGAGGAAACAGTGCCAGTGGCATTATTTGGCTGGCTTGTGTTTTTGCCAAAAAGTAGGTCGTCCGTAAATCGAGCAAGCAGCAACCCGCGGGAGTGAGAAATGAAGCCGAAAAAACAGAAGTCACTCATTTCACATAAATACATGGAAATCAACCTCTTACCAGATATTAACATGCTGCCGGCATATGTTTCATAACATGCCCACACCATGATAACAATGCCACAGGGAAGTCAATTAGGATCCTTTGCCAATATATTTAAATATCGACATCAGAAAAACATCACTTCCACAATCTCAGACCAATAATAGAAACTGCCTATTTGTTCCTCATATAGCTTATGGTATGCGTATTGGTTTCCTTATCATTATTCTTTTGTATCGCTGTTTATTTCAATATACATTTTGTGTAAAGCACCAGTACTTTTAATATCCTTATTTGTCTTATTTTGGTTTTATTGTGTTTGTGTTTCATGTTTTTGTTGTGACCAAAACTGAACTCACAGCTCTGGCCTTCCAGTTTATTCTCATTCCCTGATGTTCTGGTTTTAAAATGTTGATCCCAGTCATGATCCAGTTCTCCAGAGTGTATTGAGTGAGGAGTTCCCACATATTGATCCATAAACAGCAAAAGACATATGTCCAATGAAGTTTCGCAATAAGCCACCACAAGGTTCCCCCCAGGAGCACCCATATCTCAAAGCATCTTATCACGTGATTATTAAGAGTGTATATTTATGATTATCACACCTAATGAAATAAACTACATTTCTTTAGGTGTTGGTTGCCTTAAACAGCAGTGTTTTATATGTGAATATAATACATTATACCACAATGTAATAAAGTACATCAGTACCTTGTATTATATTATGTGTTTCTTTCAAATGTTCATTGACATAGCCTCAGTACATGTCTCTATAGTTTATGGCACACTTGTGATTGCAGATAAACTCGTAGCTCTTTTCTAAAGTCTCTTCCTCACTTGTGCCATGTGGAACCCCCTCAGACATCTGCTACTTCAGGCCACTCCCCCTTCAGCACCTTCCTGAGCTTCCTCGATCGGCAGACCTTTTCTTTTCATGCCTTGGTCAATGGTTCTTGGGATGTCTTGCATTGTACGGTGATATCACTGGTCACTGCACATGGTTGGGAACCGAATTCCAACCTCATCTCCCTTGTAGTTTTTTTTCTCTTTTGAACCATCGGCCATCTGAGTTTCTGGCCCCCTGAGGCGACAAGAAGGCACATCTTGTTTTGCCTCTTCACACTAAAGCCCCAGACACAAAGCCGAGCAAGGCCATAGCTGTTGGGAGTCCACCCTTGCAGAGTCTGTAGGTTTTGTCCTGGCACTTTGTAGCTTTTGTAAACTTTTTTCTTCCCAACTCCAGTTCTGACCCTCTCCAGGTAAAAGGCTCCCATCCCAGCATACTTTAGTTTGTTACACACTACTAGCATTACTTTTTAAAACTATTTAAAGTTACTACAAGGAATCTTCATTTTGAGTTGATTTCTGGGGTCCATGTAGACCAAAGTGGTAGTGTTTCCAAGCACCAGAGTCTTTTTAGAAAACCCCTACTTCGGAAAAGTTGGTCTGTTTTTCAGGCTGACGTCACGCTGCAAACGAAAGTTAGGTCCCGACAACAAAACCTTGTTATTAGGTTTAGCGAATCCTCCATGGACACAAGGTTTAGGCAACCAAACCACAACAGTACTTTGTGAGACACGATGTTGAAACACCAGTCTCGTGGTTGAAAGCTCTGTGTTCATTGGACCTATCCACCAAAAGGGGTCTTCCTTGAGATATAGTAATAACTGATTTCACCGGAATCTGACCCGGTGTCCCCAATGTATGACACCAGGTCTTGATATAAATAGCACAGCTTTTCCCTGATGGTCTTGTTTACTGATGTGGATCATAAAGAAGGCATTAGTATTACATTAAGACTGTTTCATAGGCAGTTCCTTTATGTTTGTATATGCTTTCAGTTCTATGGCTGGCAGTTAGTTTGGTAATATTTGAGTTGGTGGGAGAAGGCGAGAGCTTTTGTTATCGTCAGACTTTGCATTTGTCTATTTCCTGGATGCCGTATGTACCAGTCGAGACATTGTTGTTATTTCTGGGCCGCACTAGTAGACGAGTTTCTGTGTCAAAGTGCAAACAAAAGTGGCTGAAGTTTCATCTAGATTTTAATGTATATTTATAGGACACTTATAAAGACTGGTGTTCTAAACTCCTGCATTTGGATATTCAGGAGTTTAGAAACTTTACACAAGACTGTTTATTGCAGCTTATAAGCAGGCGTTTGCAGTTCCAGTCACAGCTTCAGACTTGGCTGGACGGGGGTAACCTGGAGGAGGTATTCGTGAGTGAAGAGAGGGAGGGTGCCAGCCCTTTCGCAAGCACGCTGAATATCTGCATTCAGGAAGTTCAACACCTGGTCTGTGCTGCTCACTGTCACGGTGAGCGCATGCAGGCTGTCTCCTCAAATTATCACGTCTTCATAGATGTCCAATCCTCTACCACCACTCATCCTACCTCCATATTAAGTCATTGAGTTCTCAACCTCTCCCATGCCAGTTATTAATAGACATAATTTGGACACAATTGCTGGGTTTATAACTCACCAATAATGATAGGAAGCACTGGGCTTCTCTTTTGAAGTGAGATCCCAATCTTCTGGAAGATGGATAAGCACCAGCCCCCGCAGATCAAGCTGATATCTTCATGTCAACAGCCTCAGGGGTCCCAAAGTGAACAGTTTGGTCATTTGTAAAACACACAGTTGCTTCAGTTTGGGAGATTACACACAGCAGCAGGCCTGAAAACGGCTGTGGTGCAGTGGAAGTACTGCATTTTATATGTGTGCCTGGAAGTTTATAGGTGTGTTGAGGAATTTGAAAGCCCTTGGCATGTGTGGCCTGTTCCAACAATATCTGTGTTGGATAATTCAGATTTGTGATTTTTTATTATCTGGATCCATCAAATGTAAACAATATTACTTATTCTACATGTTCACGAGTTTATTTGTAAACACAGATGTAGAATATGAGTTATGAGGAGTCTAGTTATTCAGAGGGGGCCTGTCTTTTGAACAATGTTCCCTTTATGCGTCGCCCTTCTGTGATCATTTGTCAGGTCCCCCCCCCCCCCCTCCCTCCCATTCGGGTTTCCCAGCAGTCAGATGGCTCCAGGTCAGTCTGTCAGGTAAGTCTTACCTGCAGCTGAACTCTGCACCACCTCCTGTTGCAGCCGGCAGCACCGGCAGCGCTCTCTCATCCGTTAAACAAACTGGTGGATTCCAGGTTCATGCCCCGGGGCTGCATTACTTCCACCGCACATAGCCCTAATGTGTTTTTACATGGAGCGTCTCTTAGAGAAAGGGAGGATCTGTTCCCCCTCTGCTGCAGCTCATATCTAGGAAAGGATCATGTAGCAGATTGTCAGAACATTTCCCTACTTAAAAAATGTACATGGCTTTACTTTGAAGGACGAAATTAGCATGCTGAGATATTTGCCAATTTTCTTTTTGCAGTCTTCTGCTGTTTTACACCACAGGAAATCGCTGGTCTCAGCTGTATTTGTTTTGTGGTTTTAAGATAAGATAAGATAAGATATTAATTTAATAATCCCCAGGGGGGAACTTTTGTGAAGCAGCAGCAAACATGTTTACATATATACAATATAATAAAATAGCAGGGCAGGACGTATTACATTTGAGAATTTATATAATAAAGGAAATTAAAATATAAAAATAAAACAAGAATTAAAGTGTATAGAGTGTTATCTAAAGTGTAAAGTGAAAGCGATGCAAGGTTTATTAATGTAGAATTTGAGGAGGATCTGGCCAGGGGTGATTTATTGTGTAGACTAATTGCAGTTAGCAGGAATGTTCTCCTGTATGTCCTTGTGAAGCGGAGCTGAAGCATTCTGTTGGAGGACGTGCTCCGCTGTCCCTTCAGTAGGTGGTGGAGAACGTGGTCCATTTCTCCAATATGGACAATACTTTCTTCAGTGTCCTCTCCACCACCTGTCTGATATTCCTGTTTGTAAACAATGATGGAGCCGGCCTTCCACACCAGTTTAGTGAGTCTGGTGACTCCGGCTCCGATGCTGCTCCCGTAGCAGACGGCAGAAAAGTACAGAACACTGGTCCAACAGACTGGTAGAACATCTCAGAGCACTGGTCCGACAGACTGGTAGAACATCTCAGAGCACTGGTCCAACAGACTGGTAGAACATCTCAGAGCACTGGTATGAAATATTAGATTGGGATAAAGATCTGGCCTTACATGTTTAAATATACACTACCGTTCAAAAGTTTGGGGTCATCCAGACAATTTCGTGTCTTCCATGAAAACTCACTTTTATTTATCAAATGAATTGAAAATTGAAGAGAAAATATAGTCAAGACATTGACAAGGTTAGAAATAATGATTAATATTTGAAGTATTAATTGTGTTCTTCAAACTTCAAGCTCAAAGGAAGGCCAGTTGTATAGCTTATATCACCAGCATAACTGTTTTCAGCTGTGCTAACATAATTGCACAAGGGTTTTCTAATCAGATATTAGTATAAGTTGATACACTAAATTTTATATATTTGATATTAAATCAGACACTGATGGCATAGTACTGTGTTTAACATTTATTTTTCAACTTTGTGCTGGTTAGAGGGGACTTGGCTGAAAAAAAAAGTGCACAGTTGGTAAATCACTGAAAAATGCTTGAGAACCACTGCATCAGAGGATTGTCTGCAAGTTTCTTTTAGTTGCAGTGTTACTGGATAACACTATGAAATATGGATTCTGATGAAGACAGCCACCCATATATTCTTTTGACAAGTAACCGGGGCACCAGTGTGATGAATTGCTCGTCTGTTTATTTCCAAACTCTAAACAGTACAACGTATATATTACAGACACCCAAGGTGTCAACCACAACAATTAAACATGACTCCCCCCGCGCTCCAATAGATAAACAGGAAGAGCGCGAGCATATTTTGCATGTTACGGTTTTCTGCTTGGCACACACTTTCAGCTATTCATAGCCAAAAGGAACAATACATCAAGTTACAAACAGCAGTATATAAAAACAAGACAAGATTAGCCCAGCGTCTGCCAACTCTGAGACCCGTGAACCCCAGTTTACCTGATATTGGAATGGAATGTCTCCTCGACTTCAGACAAACATCTAAACACGTCCGTTTACAGAGTTTGCAATAAGGCCTGTACACGCCTGGACATTTTATCTCGGGATGATTTGTGTCTCGAATATGTCTATACTGAACCTTGCAGTGTGTAGGGCAGATATGCGAAGACAACTCTGAGCAGAGGAATAACAGGATGAGCCGAGATGTTGCAGGACTGCAGAAGAGGGAAGAGGGAGCAGCTGTTTAGCAAACAGGTGGAGGTGTCCAAGCATTTGTCAGACTTTGGCAGCCGAGCCGAAGTCGATAAAATGAACTTCTCCTTCTGGACTTCTCTTGTGTTCTTATGGCCTGGTGTGGCAGCTTATCTGTGCCAGCACTCAAAGATCAGTGAGGTCGTCCTGGTTAGCACCGAAGTTGCTGAGACATGATGTTTCCTGTGGCTCTGGAGGAGATTTGTTGAGTGTGTACCCCTGAAGCCATCAACGTTATTTCATCAGGCTCAGAGACTACACATTTCCAATAAGTCTTTCAAAGACGTGGCCATTTAGGTCATATCAATTTGAAATAATCGAAACGACAAGTTTCCAAACTGTAAATATCTTTTACTCTTACATTTTTTTCTGACAGCTCCGTTATATCCAACGTGGTACTTACTAATACGGAGGTTTATCAGAATAATAAACTAACTGGGGCCACAACATACAATTTCAAGTCTCACCTACATTCCCATGACAGTTAACTTGTATGACACCAAACAGAACAAAATATGTGGACTATGTGACCCCTTATGGATGGACATGATGTTAGGTGCATTATAATCAGACTTAGTTGAAATAATTTAAAACATTCTTCTTTCTTTTTTACTATAGTGGCAGCCCTGTTGACAACGTGATCTCATCCCTGTTCTTCATGTTTTTCCGTTTTGGCGTAAAACACTAAAAAGTGAGGTGAGGAGCATCCTGTTGCATAATATCTTGACAGCCCTTCTGAATGTCGTAAATTGCTCCTTTTTTCCAAGGTCGACTTTTAAAATTGTTATTGAAAGGATTTTTCCAGTATAAACAGCTTCAATATTAACGTTAAATGGTGTTTAAAGACCATCATCACTGACAAGATAACATTGCTAAACTGTATGACTCATATATAAAGTCTTATGAAGTATATTTGAGACGTGATCTGACTGACAATTTACAGAGAACACCACATGCCAGATGGAAGTAGTGCACACTTCTCAGGGAACACACAGCTCGAACACTCTTGGCACTCGCATAAGAAGTCTTTCACGTGGATCCGTGCAGGTTTAAATTGCTCAGGATTGTCTGAGACCACAAAGTGTTGTGTTACAATTGTGACACAGTTACCCAACGTGCCACACACAGTGATAGGAGTCATTATATGTTTGTCAGTCAGGGTGGCATGAGGATGAAAAGGAGACCAAGACACCATTATGTTTTTCCCATACCTCTTGTTTTTGGAATAATCCTTCCAGATGATCAAAGTGTTTCCTGTTCTCATATACAACACTATCTCATCTCAGAAAGAAAGGCTCCTCCTACTTACCTCTGAGAGCCACATTATCATCCTGCTGAATCATTACAATTCGACTGTCGCAGAGAAATGTGTAAGACTGGTACATGAATTCATACTGAAGGAGATAGAGAAGAGGAGAGAGGAGCTCAGTGTATCCTAGAAACTAGAAAGTCCCCCGGCAGCACTGAATCACCGACCTCTGCAAAAGCCTCCTGATTCTCACAAACAACAGGGCACTGCTTTTTGTCCTGATTTATTCAGCCTGAGGAAGAACACCTAGCGGCGCGTTCATTTGACAGGTGGAGAAAAAAGGAAAGGCACTTGTGCTTTTGCAGGCCCCTACCACAGACAATCAAACACATGGCTGTTTCAGAGTGGAGCACACAAGCAGGTTCTACTAGTGAGGACAGGAGCTCGCCGGAATTCCTGAGGTGTGCACTAAGTCGGCAGTAAAAACACTCCGTGTGACTACGCGGGGCTCCCACACACAGGCAGCCCAGTGTAAAGTGGTCACGCATCCCGACGGATCTGTCACCAGATGCTTAGTGTGTCCCGCAAGTCGCTGACGGCCCCTGGCCCGCTCTTTGTCCGCCTGTCTGCCGCACAACAGAGCGGATTCACATTCCCCCTCGGCCACGGGCAGCGCTCTGCATCGCTCCGTGGCCGAATACTTCATGACGACCCGACACGCGTTTTGTCCTCTTCAAATTTGTCACCCACTGAAAGGACGATCATTAGCTGCGGATGGGAGGCGATTCCCAATCTGAAAGCAGAGGGGGCGTCTGGACTTTGGGGGCGCGGTCGACCGCCGGCGGGCAGAAACCCCACTGCCCGACCCCAATGTAGCCTGACCCCCACCGGGTCAGGCTACATTTAGCCTACAGTACCTGTTCGTCGAGAGGCTTCTGTCTGCCGCGCTGTAGGTGTGAGGAGTGAATCAAAGGGGTGGTGGGGTGGGGGTGGGGGGGGCTTCCTGCTCTAAATCATAGGGAGTCAGGGGCTCAGCGCAGGCTGAGACCCAGTGAGGATTCCACACTGAAGAGGGAAAATGCCTTTTGTAATAACAAATACTCAAAGAGAACTCAACACTCCCAAAACATTGCTTCTCTCAAGGCGGGGCCCGACTCTTCACCATTATGAAGCTCTGCCCATTACTCGGCTTGGGAAAATGTATTGGCCCTAAATCCATTTGCAATAGGACAACACACATTCCTGAGCTGATTTGTTACTCGGGGCAACAACAACTCACTAGAAAGCATAGAGGAATGCCCAGCTGAGAGGAAGATAGAGATGCAGATAGAGAGGGAGGAAGGACGGGAAGTGGTACTTACAATACAGCATGCACTACCAGTAAAATCTTCAACGGCCAATATTTCTATAGGTAATACTCATGTTAAAGCTGTATTATATGCCATAGGCTACGAGGGGACATCTGGTAAAATGTAGTGACAAACCTAGAATCGATCAGAGAGGTTTTAAACAAAACCTCAGATTCACTTGAAAGAGAAAACATGTAAAGGGTTATTAGCCCTGGCCATACCGAGCGTCAGTGTGTTAGCAGATGAGCTAACTGCTAACATGCTAGCGGGGGGTCCTGGCAGATTCACTTGTTAAGTCATCTCTATAAACCGATTCTGCATTGGCATGCAGATTCTGTAGACGACAGGACGGCACTGTGTGTAGTCCAAACAGTACTGACCAATCACGTTGGAGCAAGCTTTGGTTTAATACAGGCAAACAGTCCGTGTGGAGAGCAACAGACAGCTCATCGCTTGTGGCAATGTTGCCACATTCCCAGATTTCAACAAATATGTTGGCAAGCACAATTGCAAATGGCAACAAACTATAAAAATGAAAATCAAGTCCAAATGAATTGGAATGATCTAAACACACAAATAAGATATATCCTAAAACAGCCTTCCAATGACTTAAAAACAGCTCCAGTTACGTTAATCGTTTTGTTTATACTCCAGAATGTGTGTGGGTATGTTTAAAAACTGGACAAAATCTACAAATAAAGGGTACATCATTGCAAATGAACATAATTTGTGGACATCATAAATGCATTCTACCCCAATATCTTAATATAGAGAAAGAGCCACAATGCATTGCTGACACCTACAGTAAACAGGAAATCAATCGACAGATATTATTCTGCATGTCTCCTATGTGTTGGAACATATACCCAAACCCTTTTTTCAAAAGTACAGATGACCTTCTGTATTTGACTTGAAAACCATGACAAATCAGATGGACTTTTCTGTTACGTGATTCAAATCCCCCCAAAATGCATTCTGAGACGATGAGTAACCCTGCTTGCTATTGCCTGCTGGTTTTTTTCTTCTTCTCGTGGGCGTAAGCGCTGGCGTTAAAAAAACAGCGAGCGTGATTCTCTTTTGCATCCTGTGGAGTCTGGTGGAAGTCTTTTTCCAGTGTAAATAAATCACCTTTGAAAGAGAGCTGAGCCCGACAAGTAGCTTTGATTGAGGCAGAAGTATTGTCGCAGCCTGTGTTTGTGTGTGTGTGTGTGTGTGTGTCACAGCAGCAGCACAGAAGCAGACTGCATGCCACACAGGGAGACAGCGCTGGGATCCGTCACCAGAACCATTATCCTTTGTTGTAGTCAGGCCCACCTACGTCAGGCGATGAAAGTTCAGGTTAAAGTGCACTCGGCTGAGAAGGAAAAGCTCTCTGCTCTCTCCAATCCCCAAAATTAATGTGGCTTGATGCGACGTAATATGTTTGCATCCATGACACATACGCAGTGGCCCTCAATGAGAGCCTTTAAATACTTTAATATACAATAGCACAAGGTCATTACCAGTTAGTTACACTATATACATTTGCATTCTTTCATTATTAATGAGATCACATACAAAGGAGAACATACAAAATTAATTGCTTCATCGTCTCGGATTAAATTGGGTTCAATTCTCATTTTTTTTAACTTCCAGTTTTAAGATGGTAAGGGTTTAAACTAGTTCCTATGTAGAGGAAAGTCTTGGTATTCTATGAAGGCATTGGTCAATCCATCTTCTATCACCTCACCAACACTAACTTCTTCATCCCCCTCTCTTTCCTCTTTCACCCCCTTGTCTCCCAATCAAGTTCTTAGCTTGGTGACCTCCGACCGACCACCTGCGCCCTTGACCCCGACCCGTCTCCCATTCTCCAGGCTATTGCTCCTGACCTGACCTTCCTCACCCATCTTATTAACAGCTCCCTCTCAACTGGCTGTTTCCTAACTCTCTGAAGGAGGCAGAGTCAACCTCTCCTGAAGAGTCAGCAACTACAGACCGTCTCTTCTTCCTCTCTCCAAAACTCTGGAGCGAGCTATCTTGAGCCAAGTGTCCTATCTCCACAGTAACAACCTCTTGACCTCACCAGTCTGAGACGGCCTCCTGGCTGTCTCTGAGCAGCTCACTGCTAGAGCAGCCTCTCTCCTCTGTCCTTATTTGGGCGGCTTTAGCTCAGTGGGTAAGAGGGCCCAACCGCAGGGTTGTGGGTTCGATCCCTAATAACTAAGGATGGGTTAAATGCAGAGAACTGATTAATAAAAGTATATTCTATATCTCGACCTTTCTGCAGCATTTGAGCCACCAGATCCTGATCTCTTCTCTTCAGGACCTCTTCCTACCTTAAAGACCCCGTTAACTTGGAGAGGATCTGTGTCTGATCCGTCCTCTCACGACTGGGGTTCCCCTCCTCTTCTCTCTGTACACAAAGACATCTCTCAGATCAACCCTGACAAGACTGAGCTACTACTGACTGCCAGGAACCTGGGTGACACTAGACAGTCAATAGGTACATGCTGCACAACATCAGGAGAACTTCTTACTCAGGGCGCGCAAGTTCTGATCCAGGCTCTGGTTGACTACCCTGCAGCTCATCCAGAATGCAGCAGCGATCGGGCCCCGTCTACATCCGGGATATGGTCTGTCCTGGCTTGACATCAGGACAGCAGAAAGTCTCTACATCTTCCGTCGGAGACTGAAAACACACATTTTCCGACTATATCTGGATTAAAACACAGATTAGCACTTCACACTTAGATAGCACTTACTTATGGTACTTTTGTAGTGTTGAGGAAATGTTACTTCCTGTATTCTTGTTGTTCTTAGTTTGTACTCTAGGTTGAAATGCACTTGTCGCTTTGGATAAGCATGACATGTAATGTAATGTAATGAAGAGCTGCACATATACACATACGCTCATAAAAAAGGGGAAAGCTCTTAGGTGAAAGGTCTTGCTGCTCCTTGTCTCTGATTGGCTGTTTTCCTTTGGGCACAGCAGGATCAAATCAAGCCATCAGGAAGATGGGTTAGATTATCACTAAAGTTATGCTTCTCCAAACAGTCACCAAATTAATAACTTTATTAAAATGTCAATGACAGTCGGGATTAAACGTATTTAGTTGAAGAAATAATTATTTGATACCTGTGTGGTATAATTTGCCAACATCTATTTTGCTGTTGAAAATTGCATCTATTACAAAAGAAAGCTCTATTTGATCCGTCTCGTTCACAGTCGCCTCTCAGCCAAACCACAAGCGCAGTAGAAGCCACCCACAAAATATGTTTTTCATATCGGCTCCGATCTCCACGGATAAGCCCGGAGCCAAGATAAATAAGAACGCGCTCCTCTGCCAGCCTGCCCGTTTACACTGTAAATACTGCATGGAGTGTGTGAGGCGGTCAACATGTCCAACTCTCAGAATGACCGAACATTACTTTTTCCTAAACCCACTTTCGTCTCAAAGTGTTTGAACCGTCTGTGCGGAGGCTGAACCGCTAAATTCATTATCACCTCTGATGTGTATATGTTGAGCGGATGAAACGCACCCCTTGAACCCTTTTTTTGTTTATCAAACAGAGAGCTTGGTAAAATATCTGCCACTTCAGAAGGGGAGAAACCGTCTGGCCGTTCTTGAAAGGGGGAATTAACGGGAAACACTGAGTCGCGTGTCGAAAGACAACTGATGGAACGGAAGCAGAGGTGTGCTTTGTTGGCCGGTCAGGTGTCGTCTCTCCCCTGACCCCAGCTGTAAGCTGGAGCTTTCAAACACACACACACACACACACACACACACACACACACACACACACACACACACACACACACACACACACACACACACACACACACACACACACACACACACACACACACACACACACACACACACACACACACACACACACACACACCATTCATTTGGACCAGCTCGAGAAATTCTATTATTTTAGTTTCGACTCTTTCAGGCATTTTACTCTAGCAACTTTACATTTTGAAAACCAGTTTTATTCTGCACACATTATTATTCATGGTTGAGTATTTTAATCCTTAATTGAGTTTGGTTTCCAATTGTTTTCCTCTTTTCGTGAACAGTTTTTATTGAAGCTATACTTTGAATGGACAGATTCTGAAAACCTTTGACGGTGACGTGTGTATTGAGTAGGAGCAAAATCCCATGTATTGGATTTGGGAAGCCGAAATATCAAGACATATCTCTAAAAATTTTGCAACTCATGTCATTTTATCTGCACGACAACATAGTGAACAAGAGGGTTTCATGTTTGTTTTGTAAGCTTTAGTAAATTGCTCGTTTAAAAGTTGCTCACCTTAGGGAGTGGGTCCCTGTTGTGTCTGTTACTCATGTCCACGCACAAGATGGGGGCAGAACAATTTACGTCCGGCTGTTTGTACACACAATTCTGCGAAACAACAGTTGTTGGTAGAGATTCAGCAATAATGTGCAAATAAGCAAACATAGATATGAATTGTTAAAAATCCGCCCAGGTTTATGAAAGGAAACAAACCCAAGACTTATCCGCAATAGTTTATCTCTCTTCTCATTTAGTTTGTGCGCTCTATGCCATTGGTGCACCTGTCTTCAGTATAATACATGTGTGTTGCCTAGAAGGACTACCAAGTACTTAACCTTTGTAACAAAAGGAAAAGTCGGTGTTGACTTTTGGTTTTACACAGCACACAAACAATGGTCTCCTGGGTGAAAGTCCTGTGTTTGTTTGACCTCCCTTCTTAGACTTTATTCTACGTCACCTCACTTCCTCAGCGACTTCCTTTTGGCCCTGCATGTATCGGCTCACGTTAACGTGAGTTACATAGCAATTTCAACACAGAACTTAGAGAACATAGACCAACATGTCACAGCATAACTAATTGCCTGTGGGTAATCTCTGGCTGCACTTTGCCACGAAAAGTTAAACTTTTAGTTTGGGCGCGCTTCGTCGCAGCATTAAACCGACTGCTGCTCGTTGACCTCGGAGTGGCGTCACAGCTTTCCAGAGACGGTGCATGGCCACACTTCCGCCCTTTCATGGTGTGTTTTTCGGCAAAACTCCTATATGTGTTCTGGTGTATGACATAATTGCCTTCGCATTGAAAATGCGGAAGGTTCTGTTTTGATCGCCGTGTATTTATTTATTTATTTGTATGCGTGTTATTCGCAAAAGTAAAAAAGTATTAAACCGAATCGCATAAAATTTGGTGGGATGATTGGTTATTATCCGGGGACCATTTGATTAGATTTTGGGATCGATCAGGTCAAGGTCATGGTCATGAAAAAGGTCAAAATCTTCTTGAATCGCATGAAATTTGGTGGGATGATTGGTTATTATACGGGGACCATTTGATTAGATTTTGGGATCGATCAGGTCAAAGGTCATGGTCAAGGTCATGAAAAGGTCAACATCTTCTTTTTACCATAGCGCGGTCAATTTATATCCAATTGGCATGCAAATAATGCCAAAATGTTCATAATTCAATGCCCAATTTTGTGATATGCGAAGGTATGCGCTCTACCGAGTGCCCATTTTAGTTGTATAATGTGTTGAAATGATGGAGCTGCAAACAGCGTATACAATACCCCTCATGTATACATCTTCTAGTTGTATCATGTAACAGCCTCCCATGTTGCTGAAACACCTACAGTCCCAGAAGAGGGCATGGCCAGTTGTTGCTACATCAGACCAACAATACAAGATATGGAAAAAAGAATAATTTATTCATACACTCTGTTATACTTATTGAATGTGTTGTTACTCTGTGATGATTCCTTCTCTACACATGACATCTATTGCATCTGTCCATCCTGGAGAGGGCTCCTCCTCTGTTGCTCTCCTGAGGGTTTCTTCCCTTTTTTTTCCTGTGAAAGTTTTTTTCTTCTCTTTCTTGGGAGTTTTTCCGGATCCGATGTGAGGTCAAAGGTCAGGGATGTCGTTTGTGTACAGATTGAAAAGCCCTTTGAGGCAAATTTGTAATTCGTGATATTGGGTTATACAAAATAAACTGAATTTAATTGAATTTAATATTTATTTGGCGGATGTAACTCATGGGGGAGAGTGGTCGTCCTGTAACCACAAGGTAGCCGGTTCGACCCCCATAATCTGCATGCCAAAGTGTCCTTGAGCAAGACCCTGAACCCCCAGTTGATCCCCGGGTGCTTTACTACAGCCCACTGTTCCATAACTAAGGATGGGTCAAATGCAGAGAAGAAAAAAACCCACAAAAAAATATATATATTCCCCCAAAAAACAAGAGAGAGAGTTGGTAAAATATAGAAGAGCATGAAACACAAGACTGCTCTTGCTCTAGTATTCTGATGACGATATATACTGTACATGTATTTCTTTAACTCTGACAGTGCTGTCTCCTGTGGCAATTGTCACTCTTGACTTCTGTCTGTGTATTCCCACACAGTGATTATCTTGACATTGCCGGAGGACTGGAGCTTAATAGCGCTGTTACAGCCTCACCTGCGGAGAATGTGCAGGATCAGACGAACGCTGCATGACCAGCAGGCTGAAGTGTTGCAAATGAGGAAAAGTGGGAATTTCCTGAAGTGCTGCTGGTGCTGAAGAACTCTCCCTGTGATGTCTCATAATGGCTCATAAAAGCAAATGATGATCGCATACACCCAGAAAATGAGCCGTTTCCAACATAATGTGAGCGATTACAGCTACTTCATGCTTTGTCTCTAGTCAAGTGACATAATGGTCAAATGAAATGCAAATTCAAAAAGGATATTTAGTGACTGCAGCCGCTCAAAACGTCTGCAGTCACTAAATATCCTTTTGGTTGTGTCTGAAGGGAAGGCTACATGACTCTTCGGATACAGTTTTTACCCATAGTGCACTCTGTCTGTGGGTCCAACACTTGATGAATTGACATTAATTTCATTAAGACATTTATTGCCTCAAAAGGTTAAAGTTATTGACGATGAGAGACGTTTCATCCAGCGCCACCCAACTGGTCAACATTTCCACTTGATGCAATTCAATCTGAATTCCCACGACCCTAAAATGCATTTTGAGATTAATGCTAACACAGCATGCTTACATGCTAACGTAAAGATGGTAACCTGAGCAACATTAACATATTACTCTTCAGTTTGCAGAACTTATTATTTATGTCTTTAATTGTATTATAAGGAGATATGCCTTGTTTGTTTGTAGCCCACACCTGGTCAACAAATAAAACAAATTAAAAGCTAATTTAGGATATTTAATTGTTGTGACGCCAAGGTTAGCATGAAGAAACCATCTTTAAGAAATGTGTGAATGCTCACAACTTGGATTAATAGAAGTTTTATGTTCTTCCCATTCGGCTAAGCACTTTGTAGATGCAGCATAACATGCTAACTGTGATCATATCATCGTGGTACCACCCCCATTAATCACCATGTAATACAGCCAGCATGGTAATATGCTGATGATTAGCCCACATGACAGTGTAATATGATAGCAGTGAGCATGTTATTTTAGCACCTACATTCATTATGTACCAAACATGAATTCCAACATGAATGCTCATGTTAATGGTAGCTTTAATTGTTATTCTAACATCAGCATCCAGATCTGCCGAGTGAAGACAATGTGTGACTTAAAACACGTATTCTCTCTACTGATCAGCAGGGGAGGCTGCTCCGGTTGCGACAAACATCTGATTGTATAGAGGTTTATGAGAATATTACTCCACTTTATTCCCTCAGTAAACATTGTAAACATGAGTTTATGGTCTTACTCTCTAGTTCCAAGTCTTCTCCAATACAGCATTAAGTTAATTTATTAAATTATGATCCAATTAAGGGTCAAATAGAGAATAAAGCAGACTATGCTTTAGGGCGGGCTTACAGGGATTGACAGGTTGCTGCTGCTCCCAGAGCCATATACGGCGTCATTATGTCACGATGACTACGTCCATTTATGATATATATACTATGGTACAGTTGCGGCTAACAAAGTTTGACTTTGTCAAATCAAAGTAATACCTATTGTGACAATATAGACCTGAGCCGGACACGTTTACAAGTGTCATATTACAGGATTAAACCTTCTAAATCTAAATAGAAACGTCTTTCTTCCGGTGCCATCCGCAGACCAAACATTTTTCTAGGTAAGTCAACTAACAAGCAGGTGACTTTTTTTATGCAACCCTCCAGGCATTTTAGGTTATACATTTTAAATTTAAATCAAGTTTATTTACAACACATAACAGTTCCAAATTGCTTTTCCATGATAAATAGTTCCATATCTGAGCGAGATCCTATTACATACTGACACCAACATGCACGAGCACGAGTGCAGGCTGACATAAATCATCTTTCTTGAACCTTAAGATAGCGATCTACAGCAGTGAGTGCTTCACATCAACGCAACCATGAGCGCCGGGAATTCCCTTATGCTTCACCACTGCACCAAGCTTAGTATAAGAATCAACATCAAGCAAAGTTTCTCTTTGGTCTGCCGCTTAAAAACTGTTTATCGCACAGCAGAGTTACTTTCACGATCTCTGTGTCTCAAGGCGACTCTCTTGTACAGTATTTCACAACCACTTAAGAATGCAGAATGATAACAAATCAGCCCGTTGGACGGAATCACCGACCTGATGAATTACCATTTTATTGGCTTCAACTGTTTGCACAAACTTGTGTTACAACGAAGGGCATAACCATCCACCTTTCATCTCTTTCCTTGACATCTTTCAGACACAATGAACTGCTAGTGCCAAACCTTTTTACTACCTGTAATTTATTCCTGCCTCACAAAAAAAGTGTTCCTTGTCGGAGTAAATCAGTGCTTAAGCAGGACGATTTAAGTGCTATAGGGCAGAGTTCTGAGGGAACGTATTACATTAAATAACATTCAAATCTGAACGTGAAATCAATGACTCAAGCTCTCAAATTGAAGGACCACGCTCTTGAATAAAGATGGAAATTACTTTTTATACGGGCTGCAAACAGGTTTGGCTATGAACTCAAATACAGCCGGTTTCTTGCAAATTAAGTATTTCTCCACATATTATAAATGGAAAAAAGGTGCGAGCTAGGACCCACATGTGCACACACTAGTGCACACACACACACACACACACACACACACACACACACACACACACACACACATTCATGCCTGTTACACAACTCTACTCCAGACAAGTGAGAGAGATAAGATGTAATCGTCTGATACGAATGAGTGCACAACAAAAGCCAGAGGTAAAGTATCTGGATGTAATGTGTGCATACCATGTGTTTTTTTTCAGTGTATAGTCAACACACAGCAGAATATCCTCTGAACCAGTCTCCTGAGTTATGTTCAATGTATTTTCTAGTGCAGGGATTGTTTCAAATGGAACGACATTTTAAATATCTGCGGCAAAAATCTCTCTCAATCCTGAGATCTGGTATTTTAATGAGCCTCTTTTCAGGTCTTGGTTTTGGTCTCCTGGCCTCCAGAACTGTTTTGGTTCAGTCTCACTCACATCAACTCTTTCCAGCCTAAGCACGCACACGGTTCAGCAGTCGACCGCCGATAAATCCAAAGTACACTTCCCCTCTTAGCGCCAAACAGCGGACGGATACAGGCAGCCATGGCTGGTGAACATAGTGAAGCATTTAGCAGCTGGATATCCAACTATTGTTCTTAATGTTAGTGGAGACCAAAACAAAGACTGGACTTCCAAATTAAGGATGATTATAAACTGTGTATTAGACGTAGTCAATATGACCTCATCCATTGATTTGTGGACAACTTTGAAGCCTCAAGTTTGTATTATCATCTTGTGTTATGGAACAGACGAAGACATGAGAGGGCGGAGCTAAGTACAATTGAATGCTGAACAAGTACTTTGTAGGCGGCTACAATGTAACTTTTATAAAGTGGAAACGGACTGTGAACAAGTTCAAGTAGTGAGACAAAAACACAGACAGATCCTGTCAATCACAAGGTAGCCACGCCCTACTAAACTACTAAGTCTATTTAACTGAAAATAGTACCTTCATTTATTAAATGAACATCATGTTGTATTGAAGAAGACTTGAAACTAAACTACCTCTCAATAGAGATAACCAACACGTGTTGCTCTTCTTTCTGGAATACTTGTTTTTTCAAACCTCATTTATCAGAAGTGGCAGCCGCTCTGAAGTGTCTCAATGCCAAGAACCAGGGAAACTTTGTTATTAATCTGCCAACTGGATCAACTGAATAAACAATTCATGAGGCCTGGTGTGCACATAAAGCACTGTGGCATGGCCGATAGAAAGCTGTCACTTTACTAAGCAGTATGTTAATAGCCTGTCAATCTCAATTATCTCATGCATGCAACACATATTTGATACTGCTGCTCATTGATGGACATTTCTTGATATTTACTCACCATAAGGACACAGACTAAATGAGTTATTCAGCAGGAAAACAATAGTCTTTTGTAACAACAAAGTTTCTCCAACTGCTATGATGAATGATCTGTTAGTAGCATGCATGTTGCATTTGTGTTCACTAACATCTGCACAGAATTTTTCGATCAATCATTCAGTGTTAAACTTGTTGAACTGTGTTGCATGCATCTGAAGTGTCGAATTTTGGGTTAGATTGTACCACATGGACATTGAATAATTGTATTTTCATTGTACGGTTTTGCATCGGTGCCAAGTAAACGCCACCGGTGATAATCACACGGAAACCTTGAAGGATTGACAAAGAGGTACAGATAAAGAAAATCCCTGCAGTTATCGTCATGGCAAACTCATCATGTGCACGTCCTGTAAACTAAGAGCTTTTGGAAGGAGAGCAGGAGGAATTACCACAGAGCCTCGGGGGGCTGAGACAGAGCTGATAATAGCTGCACTGCACTCATCATGGCATGCAGTGAGTAATTAAAAAGCTACCTGTAGTTTCTTGCTGCCATGAAAAAAAAAAACGTGGCTGGCTCTGAAGGTCAAGGGAGGAACTATTTTTCCACCTTCCATCATAAAATCGAGCGCTGTAGATTGGTTACCTCATAACAGATAAATAAACGGAAAACTGCTATTTACAGAGAGGTTGCACAGCTCTGGCTACGCAACTGAGATTAAAAGCCTTAAAGCAATGGATCAGATGACTTTGTGTAATTGTCACTCACAGGGACAAACCCCGGATTGAACAGGCAGCATTTCAGCTTTTGATAGCTCATTGTTTTGGTTGTACTTGAAATGAGTTGTTTCCCTACCGAAGGCATGAGTCAGCTCTTATTGCGAGAACAAAAGCCCCAAACATCTTTATTTGGCAATAATATGTCCACGGTGTGTTTTTCAGCTTGTTATGGAATCCTTCTGCCCCCTTGTGGCCAGTAAACAGAGATCCATAGAGTCAATGTATCAGTTATGTTCATTAAACATGCTTTTTATACACAATTTTGTCATACATTTCAGATTATGAATGAGTAATATATGTTTACAACCGTGAGTGAATTAAGGTATCCTCACATAAGAAAGCAGGGTGTATTGCTTCTCTGTGAGGCTATGTGTATTGCCTGTATATGTTACCCCTGAAATTTGGAGTGATCCTTATTCCCTAGAACCCAAAAAATATGAAATCTTGCAGGCTGTTCTCATTCAGCATTCGTAGATACGAAAAATTTATGTGGCGTACCTCACAGATTTACCACAAAATCAATTTGAAGTACAATGGCCGCAAAAACCCATACAGGGTGGATGGGTTGAATAAAAATGACTCCTCCCCCCACCCCTTAATGTTGATTTACTTGACAAGTAACGTCCTTACTTAACAAACCAAAAATCTAAGTAACTAAGAAGTTTTGTTCCCTAATCTAAAGTTGTTTCCTGTGAAGACAGAAGTTTATTCTGAAATGACTTTCCACATGCAACGAGCATAACTTGACACAAGTTGCTCAAGTAGAAACCTTTTTCGGACGATTTCATATAAACTTTTATATATGAGGGTGAATAAAAGAAACTCCTTAGCAGACGCGTCTCCTCTGTGGTTCTACTGGGTCTTCGAGCTTCATAATCACAGCTCCGGATGTGACCCGTGGAGTGATTCAGCTGACCCGAGGATCAAAGCGGCGCTGCCTACCTGTGTGAGCATCCCTTGTGAAAGTACAAAGGCCCGTGCTGTCAGGCTGACCCTCAGTGTGGCTGACCTGCAGCACCCGAGCCGACTGAGACGTGAACCCACCCGGCCTCGACAAGACACACTGCTGGACGACTTCAAACGCCGGCACTCGGCTCTGAACTTCATTACCTCACATGAAAGAAAGAGGTCCGTCTTCTCTTCTGAGCCAGACTTTTTCCGTTTGATGCAATGCATTGACCTGTATGGGCACGGTGCGGGTTTGATTCTTGGCGGTCCGGCTTCGGTCTGTCACATTACATCACGACAGCGTGTGTACAGTGTGAAACAATTCCAATGAGATCTGTATAAAAAGGCATTTCTCTTTCCAAGGGGATCTCTTTGGCTTTAGACAAAGAAAATATCCTCATCAATTCAATTCAGTTTATTTTATAGAGCACAATATCACAAATTACAAATTTGACTCAAAGGGCTTTACAATCAGTACACATACGACATCCATGTCCCAGGACCGCACATCGGATCAGAAAGACTCCCAAGAAATAGAAAAAAAACGTTCACAGGGAAAAAAGGGAAGACACTTTCAGGAGAGCAACAGAGGAGGATCCCTCTCCAGGATGGACAGAAGCAACACATGTCATGTGTACAGAAGGAAGCATTACTGAACCACTGTCGACAGAAATCGGGGAGCTCACTTCCTGATGCTTCTTCTACAGCTGCTCGTACGAGGCGGTTACTCTTCATCGAGCCTGGGAAGCAAAACATTTCAGAGTTGGAGGAAGGTGATTTTTCTCACTTAACCAAGGGGAGCAGCACAGGGCTGTGGAGGCTGCACGGGGGGTTGCATATCCCCTGTCCAGCCACTAAAATATACCAGTGGAATGCACCTTTCCCAGTCCTCTATAGCAGGAGTATTTTGACATGCAAAATACAATATAAGTTCAGATTGGTCCACTTGTATTAATTTTATTTCTGATGCGAGAGGTCTAAAGTTTTAGTCCAAATTTGGTTAGTTTGGTCCAAAAATGTTAGAGTTTGAAGAAATTAGTATAATGTTACCAGAAGCCTGTCATAAAAAGTCTTCAGAAAGAAGTCATGAACCAGTACAAAGAGAGAGAGCATCTCGAATCCCCTCCCTCTGTTATTTCCTGCAGGCTCCCTGTGGAGCCGGGTGGAGGAGCAGAGTCTGTGGAGCTACGTCGCATTTTTTGTTTTGTACTATTCGTTGTTTATTTCGATGGTATTTTTATGACATTTTTTATGTGGTTAAAAGTCTTCCTTTTCTACTTTTTTGTGTTTTATTTGAATTTGTGAATGTTCAAAAAAAAATGGAATTAAGTGTAAAATCAATTAAAGGAATATTTTGAGTTTTCTTTTCTTTCCCCAAATATTCCTTTGTCAATTATGTTTTCATTCAAATAGGAAAAATATTCTTGATGTAAAAATGTACCAGGCATCACCTTACAATGACGTCAGAGAAAACTATTTTATCTAAAGATCAGTTGTTTCTGTTATTTTGTCCACTCGTCTGGAAGTGCAATATAGTATTTCATGAAGATTCAGAGGGAGAATTTGATCTAGATTTCAGACACTGGATCAGCCCCAAAACCTTTTGAAAACAGCCCTGGAGACCCTGTTTTAACCTGGTAGATGCATTTTTTGTCTTTAATTCTTTAAATGATTTCCCCCTGCTGGACTCGAGAGGCAGTGGATCTACAGTAGACGCTGTAACGTGAGCCTGATGCTTTGTGTGTGGGCTGACCTGCTGATACGGTCATGTTCAATAAATGATTTCATTTTCTAACCAGACTCTTCAATGATGCTGTTTTCTTTCATTCTCTGTTGTCAAAATGCTGACGCGTTCATTAAAGTGTCATTTCAGTGTTCAAGTGTTTAACGGCCTCTAGTTGTGTTGAGCCATGACATTTGACTTCCATGTACGAAAATGGAGAGAACATCTTAAAGTTTTACTGCTAATTGTTCCTGTGGAGAGGACCAGGCAACAAGCTTGAGCCTGCTGCCGGCTCCTCTTCACTCCTCATGAGCTAGACTGTGTTCTAGCGAGAGCAGAATCAAAGTCAACCCAGGAACCGAGAGCGACCCGCCGCTCGTGACCTTGCACGAAGTCAGAACCACTTTGGACACCGCAGCAGACGGCTGTATTGGCACCGGCAGGTCAGGCTTGACAATAAGAGATGGATCCTTCACCAGCGGAGGAACGCCTAACCCCATCTGGAATCAAGTTGGTAGCCTGGTGGACTCAAAAACAAATATGTTTAAAAAATGTAATTGGGGTTTACTTCTGTGACTCTGTGATGTCACTAGTCAAACTCTGATGCTGCGTTCACACCAAAAGCGTAGATTAGATCCCATGCTAAGTCAGAATTTCCAGACCATGTGTACAAGGTGTTGCATTAAATTCATCCGTTTTAGTTTCGACAAGAAATATCGGTCTCTTAGCTGTCAATCCAAAACAATGAGCTGAGAGATGCTACAATACTCTGTAGAGCTGCGAGTTGGATGGTCATTTATATAAAAATGAACTCCCTGTAACCCACTAACTGTTACGAACTCAGACACTTAGGAAGTAGGACCCAATTGCACGACCCGGGAGACAGAGATAAAGTATTTGTAAGTACTTTATTTTTCGGTTCTGCAGTGAACAAAATGAAAGCGCTCACGTAGTGAGGGATCAAAAACTTTTCAAGAGCACAACATAAACCGACCTGATCATGGCAAAAGACCAGACGAACTGACAAGGAACACTGGGAGACAGGGGAATTTAAGCACATGGTAACAAGACCCAGGTGGGACCAATCAGGGGCGGGGCTGACACTGATGAGCATAGGAGACAGGTGTGATGACAGGTGAAAACAATCAGGAAGCCTGGAATGAGAGAAAGCGAACATAAATGACATGAACCTCTCTAGCATATCTGTCGGTGCACAACAGTACCCCCCCCCCTCTAGGGCCAACTCCTGATGGCCCAGGCTGATTGTAAAAGTCGTGGATAAGAGTCTTGTCTACGATAAATGAAGCAGCTATCCAGCTTCTAGCCTCAGGACCGTAACACTTCCAGTCTACCAGGAATTGCTTGCCCCCCCTATTACGGACCTCCAGTAGCTTACGGACCTTGTAAACGTCACCCCCTTCAAAGAACTGGGGCGGTGGAGGGGGCTTGGAGGCAGGAACAAGTGTGCTCTCACACACCGGCTTGATTTTACTAACGTGAAACGTTGGGTGCACTCTCAAGGTCCTGGGGAGTTGCAAGCGTGCACGCCGGGTTGATGACTCTGGACACTGGAAACGGACCCACAAATCTCGGAGCCAGTTTCTTTGAGGCGACATGGAGTGGTAAGTCTTTGGTAGAGAGCCAAACCTTTTGGCCTGGACTGTAGGAGGAGCGACCCTGCGATGAACGTCCGCAACAGCCTTCATCCGAGCTGAACTGGAGAAGAGACTGGCGAGCACCAGCCCAAACTCTGCGACAACGTCTGATCATGGCATGTGCCGATGGAACCATCACCTCTTCCTCGTTGTTAGGGAAAAGTGGAGGCTGGAAACCATTGACACAATGGAATGGAGAGAGACCTGTGGCCGCCGTGGGAAGGGTATTGTGGGCAACCTCGACCCATGTGAGGTGGTCACTCCAGGTGGTCTGGTTCCGGGAGGCGAGACAACGTGGCGTAGTCTCTAGTTCTTGGTTCAGACGCTCCGACTGTCCATTTGACTGAGGGTGATATCCTGATGACAGGCTGACGGTGGCACCTATGAGTCGACAAAACTCTTTCCAGAAGGCGGAAATGAATTGTGGACCCCTGTCGGAAACAATGTCATTAGGAATCCATGGATCCTGAATACGTGATTCATCATGACCTCTGCGGTGACTTTGGCAGAGGAAGCTTGGTCAATGGGATGAAGTGAGCCATCTTTGAAAATCGATCAACCACTGTTAGAACCGTAGTCTTGCCTCTGGATGAGGAAATCCTGTCACAAAATCCATCGAAATGTGTGACCAAGGACGATGGGGAATCGGCAGCGGCTGGAGCAAGCCCATCTTAACTTGAGATGAGGTCTTATTACAGCACACCGGACAAGCCGCTACATACTCGGCCACATTTTTCTTCATGGATGGCCACCAGAAACGTTGTTGAATCCTGAACATTGTTCTTGCTACTCCCGGATGGCACGAAAGCACAGATGAGTGAGCCCAGTGGATGACCTTGGAGTGAAGAGCCTCAGGAACAAACAGCAGATTGTTGGGACACTCGCTAGGCGCTGGATTCATGACATTTGCCTCTTTAACGTCTGACTCCACTTGCCAGGAAAAGGCTCCGATCACCCGGTTAAGTGGAAGGATGGTCTTGGGCTCTACCGCAAGTGGTTCGGGATCGTGAAGATGAGACAAAGCATCGGGTTTTTGATTCTGAGACCCGGGACGAAAAGAGAGTGTGAAGTTGAATCTACTAAAGAAAAGTGTCCACCTGGCCTGACGGGAGTTGAGACGCTTAGCCTTTCTTATATATTCTAGATTCTTGTGATCTGTCCAGACTAAATACGGTTGCTCTGCACCCTCTAGCCAGTGTCTCCATTCCTCGAGGGCAGCTTTTACAGCTAACAATTCCTTGTTTCCCACGTCATAATTCCGCTCTGCCGTTGTCAACTTCCGCGACAGGTAAGCACATGGATGCATCTTGTTGTCTTCTGCAGAACGTTGAGACAGTACTCCTCCAATTCCCTCATTGGAAGCATCCACCTCTACCATAAACTGGCGCTGGGGATCTGGAATGGTGAGTATGGGAGCTGATGTGAATCTATCTCTGAGAAGTTTGAAAGCAAGATCCGCCTGGGGGTCCACTTGAAGGAACCTTAGGAGAAGTCAGAACATGCAGAGGAGCAGCAACAGAACTGAAATTCCTAATAAACTTCCTATAGAAGTTAGCAAATCCTAGGAACTGCTGAACCTTTTTCCTGGAGTCTGGTGTGGGCCACTGGGATACTGCACTGACTTTCGCAGGATCCATTTGGATATGATTAGGTGAGACTATGTATCCTAAGAAAGACACCTCTTCTGTGTGGAACTCGCACTTCTCTGCCTTGACATATAGCTGATTATCCAGTAGTTTCTGCAAAACTTGGCGGACATGGTTAACATGAGATTTAGCGTCTGGGGAGAAAATCAGTATGTCATCCAGATACACAAACACTGAAATATTCAAGAATTCCCGCAAAACCTCATTCACAAAAGCTTGAAAACAGCCGGTGCATTGCACAGTCCAAAAGGCATTACCAAGTACTCATAGTGACCATTCTGAGTGTTGAATCCAGTCTTCCACTCATCCCCTTGTTTTATTCTAACCAAGTGATATGCATTTCTTAAATCCAACTTGGTGAATATCTTGGCCATTTGAAGCAGTTCAAAAGCAGATGACATGAGTGGCAGAGGATAGCGGTTCTTCACCGTAATGTCATTTAGTGGACTGTAGTCTATGCAAGGTCTCAGAGACCCGTCTTTCTTTCCCACAAAAAAGAATCCCGCTCCGGCTGGAGACGATGAAGGACGGATAATCCCTGATTTGAGTGAAGAGGAGATGTATTCATCCATTGCTGTTCTCTCAGGTCTCGAAATCGAGTAAAGTCTCCCTTGGGAATGGGGGCTCCGGTAAGAGATCAATGGGACAGTCAAAATCTCGGTGAGGAGGTAGCGACAAGGCTTTAGACTTGTTAAACGCTTCTTTTAAATCATGGTAACAGGAAGGTACCTTGTGTAGATCAGGATAGTCAGGGTGATCTATAATGATCCTACTAGAGTCTGTTGGTGCATTAACAGGTTGCGAAAGTTTACACCTGCCCTTACAATCCTCTCCCCATTCCTTAACTTTCCTGAAGGCCAGTCTATGTGAGGATTGTGGATCTTCAGCCAAGGAAACCCCAAAATAATCGGGTGCTGAGTCGACTCAAAAATATGAAATTGCATGCTCTCGGTATGGTCCTTATTTATAGTAATCCGTATGGGCTCAGTGCAATGGGTAACTGTGAACAACAAGCGGCCGTCTAAGGCACTGGCACTAACAGGATGAGATAGCGGGACAGTTTTATTTTTAGCTGTTTGACTAGGCCCCAGTCTATAAGGCTTTCGTCAGCCCCTGAGTCTATTAACACACCCTGGTCAATGGTCTGATTGTTAATACAAATGTCTACCTGAGTAACAGGTCGAGGAGGGAAGTCTGCGGAAAACTTGCTCACCAGCGCCTCCTTTTGACTGGTGAGCACGATCTTTTCCCGGCATGAAGCGAGTTGATGACCCGGCTGGCCGCAGTAGAAACAGCAACCCTCCGTGACGGCGCTGCCTCTCCTCCAGAGAAAGCCTGGTTCTTCCAAGCTGCATGGGTTCACCGGAGTCATTCGGAAGTGTAGTCCTCTGATGGTCCGGTAACATGAGCTGGAAATCCTCCGCTGGCGGCGCGACCCTCCGAGGCGAATTCTGGAAGCTGGGAATAACATCTCGGTTGCGTCGACGCTCCTCTCTCTTTCGAAGACGGTTATCGATCCGGATGGCCACAGCGATGAGGATTCCAGATCCCGGGTGTCTCCAGTGGAGCCAGCTGGTCCTTTATCGGTTCGAAAGTCCTGTCATGAAGGCGTCACGAAGAGCGGAACATTCCATCCGCTGTCCGCTGCTGCTGTACGAAACTCGATGGCATAATCAACCACCTGACGGTTGAGCTGACGTATTTGAAACAGTCTTCTGCTGGCCTCCGTAGCAGGCGATGAGTGGTCAAAATGCGCCTCATAGTCTCTATGAAATCGGCCAATGAGTAACATAGTTCGGTGTCTCTAGACCATTCTGCAGTAGCCCAGGCTGCAGCTCTTCCCGTTAAATGAGACACAATAAACGCCACTTTACCATGCTCAGATATAAAAGCTGCTGGGTTGTGTTGAAAATGCAGATCACACTGTACCAGAAAGGCTCTGCAATTCGAAGAGTCTCCGGAAAATCTCTCCGGAAGAGCCAGCCGTAACGGGGAGGAAACAGCCTGACCTGGGTCGTCAGCTGGAGTATTGACAGGCAAATTCTCAGCTGTGGATGACGTCACCGGAGGAGCAGTCTGTTGACGAGTGAAAAAATTATTCATTTGGGCAACCAGTTGTTGCATCTGTGTAGATAATTCTTCCTGAACCCCGGCCTGGCGTCCTCTCAGCTCTTGTATTTCCCGGCTGACTTTGTCCAGTCTTTCCTCGTGATGAAAAATCATCACGCCCTGTACCGACAGAGCGGCGTGAAGCGTTCTTGGGTCGGCTGGGTCCATAATGTGGTCAGTTCGTTCTGTTACGAACTCAGACACTTAGGAAGTAGGACCCAATTGCACGACCCGGGAGACAGAGATAAAGTATTTGTAAGTACTTTATTTTTCGGTTCTGCAGTGAACAAAATGAAAGCGCTCACGTAGTGAGGGATCAAAAACTTTTCAAGAGCACAACATAACCCGACCTGATCATGGCAAAAGACCAGACGAACTGACAAGGAACACTGGGAGACAGGGGAATTTAAGCACATGGTAACAAGACCCAGGTGGGACCAATCAGGGGCGGGGCTGACACTGATGAGCATAGGAGACAGGTGTGATGACAGGTGAAAACAATCAGGAAGCCTGGAATGAGAGAAAGCGAACATAAATGACATGAACCTCTCTAGCATATCTGTCGGTGCACAACACTAACCTATGGAGGACTTAAAATGACTTAAGTATAAATAAATAAATGCATGAATAAATACAAGAATAAATAAATGCTTAAATAAATGTATAAATAAATAAATAAATTCAGGAATAAATGAATAAATGCTTAAATAAATGTATAAATAAATAAATACAAGAATACATGTATAAATAAATAAATACAGAAATTAAAAATATAAGTTATAACTCAACAGGGCATCATTAAATACATGTGTTTCTCATTTGAATAAACGGACACGTAAATGTCACACATAAATAAATGAAGAAATACGTGTGGACACATAAATAGAGACATAAATAAATGAAGAAATACAGAAATGTAGAAATACATTTATTTAATGATGTCCTGTTGAGTTATAACTTATATTTATTAATTTCTGTATTTATTTATACATTTATTCTTGTATTTTTTAAAACATTTATTTTAGCATTTATTTATTTATTCTTGTATTTATTCATGCATTTATTTATTTAAACTTAAGTAATTTTAAGTCCTCCATACTACACGTAGTCATTTACATAATTATTGAATTTCTCATGTATAAAGTTATAGATTGGAAGCATCTTTTCAAGGGAAATTAAACCACAAGCTTTCCAGTTGAGCCTCTGTTAATAAGCCTTAAGAATCAAATGAAGCCCTGAACGAAACATATACATCATTATTAGGATTAAGATGTGTATTCTACCTATTTATGAGTTGTATTTGTCTCTCTTTTACAACACTGTATGAATATATAGTTTTATGATAGACAGTCCCTTTCAACACTCTTGCTCATGGACAGAAAAAAATAAGAAGAACCAAACAGTGAGAAGCTTCATGTGTCAGTTATGTTCCCCGAAGGCCAGAAACAAGTATGTTAAGGAATGATGAAGTGATCTTTCAAGTCTTTTGCCCTGTTTTTACTGTCAGTGCCGTAGGGAGAGTCGGGGGCTTGGTATGTCAGAGAAAGTCTCCCTCTTCCTCTAGTCATATATCCATATATCTACTGGCACTCTTTGAGATCCACATGATAGCAAACGAGTTCACAGAGTTTCACATGTTCGTCTTGTTTCAGCATGGAAAGTTCATGGAGCACAAAGCCTTGAAAAAAATATGAATTTGGAAGCATTCTGTTACATTTAGTTGGCAACAAGACTCTCATTTGTATAGACTGCAAGACTTTTCAAGTGTTGCTGTTCTTATCACTCTTTTCTCAATTCCTGCCGTGATTCCAATCTGTGTGAACAGAATCCGTCCCTCCTTGGTGTCTGGAGTCCAGTTGTCATGCTAATGCGACAAATGATGATGCTAATGTTAGCGTGAAAGAAAACTGCCTAAACAATGAGAGAATTGACAAAAAATTGTTTAAAAAAAGAAGTTTACCCAACAAGGACTACTGGCATCTGTGTGGGTTAAGACAGATGTAAAGTGAGAGGGGAGCTGCATATTCAGCTGCTAATTCTCTGTCACCCAAGAGGCCACAACGCTTATCCCATGTGAGGCCTCACAAAAAAACATATACATGTTCTTATCTTTCCTTTCTTACTTTTTTGAGATTTTCAGTGAACGCTCCAAACTCCAGATAACTGTATAAATGACCAGGGTAAACATGCTAAACGCTACATGGGTTAACATGTTCATGACAATTGTAAATTAGCATAATTACACTAGAGGGATTGTAATCATCTGTAAACTCATATCTCATATATTTAAACCATTGTATTGTCTTTGTACAAGCCCTAAAGAAACACGTCAAGTACCGGTAGTTAATTTACTGTATAGAAACAAAGGGTGAATAATCTGTAAACTATTGGATTTGGTTGCAAAATATTTACTCAAATGTACATTTTTACGACCTCCTGTTTCTAGAACATCGACAAAAATAATTGGTGTATGATCTGTAGACATGTAAATAGTGTTTTTATCAGGGAAATATTTGTGACAGTTACTTGATCGTGCATGCCAAGTTAAAATAAATCAGGGTTTCAACCTAAATCTAACCAAGTAGATTAACCTCAGTGATAGGGGGGGTATTCTTCATTTGTTGAAGAATACAGGGTAACTTCAGTTTTCCATTGCGACACATGAATCACCTGAGAACGTTTGCACTGTTGCACTGAAGCTTCTGGTCGCTGAGTGCATATTCCTCTAAATTAAACCACATCGGGCTTTTCCCCAAAAAAATCCACGCCCTGTCCTATATTCAACCTGATGAATCTGACTCATCCGTTTTTTTAACAAGTGAATATTCCACATGCAGCAGTTTGGTGTTTGCTTTTCCAACAGAAATGAAACTCTTATCTTCCGTGTTATTCTTTTTGTACTACTGCATTTTTCCGATCTGTGTACCTTTCCACTTATACTGTACAATAAAGACAAGCAGTCAGAGCAATGATGAGAAATGTTCCATAATGGCGTCCATCCAAGAAAAATATTCTATCGCCTGAAATAGCATTTCATCATGATTGCAGTTATGACAAAGACAAATGAATCAAAACGAGACACTCTGCATGTCACGCCAAGAAAAAACACATTAAACCCGGGAAGATTCAGGTAAGTATGACTAATGGTGAGTGTACCGACATTAGCAACGTCCTCAGGGGGGTGAAGAAGACGAGGATCTCACGCAAACGGATCGCTCGTTTAGTTTCTGTTCGGTACTCGCAGGCCTCACAGGCTGGTACAGCAAAGTAAAACAGGACTTTTGGAAGAAACCCATCACTCCTATCCATAGAAAAGCTGACTAGTGATTTCACGCAGATCCTTCACGATAACCACCCACCAATAGCTCCGACGGACCCATCATTGCGTTGGGAATGCGATCGAACGCACAGCAGTGACATGGAACCAGTGGCCTGTTGGTGAGGAAGCCGCCCCGCGAGAGAGGGATGGGAATGTGTCTGTGCTCACATGTGCAGGAATGGAAAACGTAGGCATGCATTTGATGTGTCGACGCTCAGACAGGTTACGCAAGCGTGTTGTGCAAGTGAACATTCTTTCAACAACGTAGTGCGTGGCTGTTGGATGGGAACAGTCTGCTGCCCTCTGTTGTCAACCTGCGGCTCACTGAGGTTACCACAAGTGTATCAGGGCACCGATATTATCTGATCCCAGCTGAATATTTCAGAATGTCTTCATGCATGCATAGTCTTTCCACTTGCAGACAGTTTTCCATTAAATTGGAGGGGAAGAAACACACCTTCTCATCGGTATTGGATGGAACAGTGCATCATTAAACTTAAAAAAGATTTTTTTGTTGTAAATATTGAGTGCATCAATGCAATGGTCATATAATAATGATAACATCAGGGTTCAGACTGGTTCCCGATAAGCATGGCGGTCACTATTGATCCCACATTGTCAACAGTAATGGATGCATTATTTTTGTTCTTACGTAAACGTTGCATCACCGCTTACCAGAGAGCCTTTCGCTAAGAGGTTTAGTAGCTCACACTAGCGACGCGCAGAGCAATGTTAACGTTAACTGGGGTGACTCTACCCGGCATCAGTTCTTTCTTCGAAGCTCGATCTTCATGTGTACCTCATAGCCCTGAGATCAGGGTTTCTAGTTCTATTGCTTTGGAATGTAGCCGTGCTGCTAGCGGTATTCATGCTGCTAACCAAGTCGATTGTTCTTCTTGTTTAGGAGGAAATCAACGGGCACGGATATTCAATATCAGTGTGTGGCAGCTGTCTCCAATCTGGCCTCGCCAGCAGCCGATGCTGCTCATATAAAAGGGCAGCAGAGCTGGAGGTTGGGAGAGAAGAGTGAGCAGAGGCGCAGTGTTGCGGTCTGCTCGGTGTGCGTGTTGCCGAAATAAAGAATGTTTCTAAACGGAACCTTGGTCTCTTTGGTCATGGCTGATCCTTGGAGCTTTTGGGGGAAACCCACAGGTAGCGGCGTGAGACCTGCTACACAGTGTTGCGCAGTTTATTTGGAAATGAGGGTCCTGTTTTGTTGGGAATGAGGGTAACGGAGAGCGATGCAGTTGAAAACGTGAAGAGTCTGTTGCCACGTTGCCTCCGTTATTTGCTCCATTCACACCTGTCCTGCTATGTACTTTAGAAGTATTTGCTCCTATTAATAAAAATGTGTGAAGATTAATTGGTAAAACATTTGCAAACAGTTTTAAAGAGGGGTAAAACATCCAGAATGAAGCGTCAAATATTGTAAATAGGAAATATAAATACAAATATATAGATTATTTTCCATTTGTGTTTAAATACCAATGAGGCAACCCTTTTCCTATGTAAAACCTTTGAACTTGCCAGTAGACCAGTCATTACAGACATATGCAGTGCATCCAAACACCACAGAACGTTGTAGGCATATTTCAATCCGAGAGGAGATGGCAAAGTTTCCAAATATCTCAGGCTAATTGATGAAATGGATACAAAGTCATGCCCACTATCTCTCTCAATAAGGAGAGTCTGAATATATCACTCAGTGCACTGGACGACATATCGTATGACGTCAATGAACGAGCTTCTGTAATCCCCTCGATTACATATGAGCCAACAAGCGTGTCCTGAGCTGTAGTCTTGTGAGAGGATTCCCTCTTACACAGTTAGCACGTTGTCAGCAGCTCTCACCGAGCCATGGAGGCACCAGACTGTGAACGAGCGTGATAACAACATGCTTCATTTAACACACAACCTGTTGTAGCCAACATACTATTGAGGGCCATCCCATCATGTAGCACCAACTGCAGCAGGTATTGGTTAGCTAGAGCCTGAAGAAGTCAAGCGTCTAGTTTATGTGCATCTGGTTCTCGCATCCTGGAGCTTTTTGGAATAAAACCCGCCGAATATCTCCACAACACAGCGCTCGAGCCACAAGCCTCTTCACCGACTGGTACTACTAGTAGGTGCCGGGCTCCACTTTCTTCATATCTCTATTTAAGATTAAAGCCGGTCAGCCTGAGTGCTCAACGTCCGGGTCACTGATCACTTTCATTTCATTGTCTTGGCTCTGATGTGCTCAGATTGGAGTTTTACTGATTTATGCTTTTTTTTTTTTTAAGGCTGTCTTGATAAGTTTGCAATAAATAAACCAAATTAAATGCTGACCCTTGCACTAATCTCTGTAAGCAGGATCTGTAAGCAACGGGACAATTTCAGCAATTCAAGAGTGTAAAAAACTTCAATTGTAAGTAAGAATTCCACATTCCATTGTGGTAAATGTGGAATAGACTTCTTTCGCAGGTCTATTTCCACTTGCAGGAGAAGCATAGGTAAAACAGATGTTGTTATCAAAGACTCCATTAATTTAATTGTCCCAGTAACAGTGACTGCGATCCAGCACGAATAGTTCCAGTACCAAGGAAGTGTATGTGGTCCATTAGTAATTTATCCATTTGAAATGTTGGCACACATGGAACCCCACATTTGACCAATGGTCTAAAATGCTAGGACAAAAACAATAGTTTACATAATGTTGAAAGTATTGTCTGTGGAAGGTATGTGTCGATCTTATAAAATGATAAGCGATCGGCGCCTGGTGTTCATTACCCGTCGGTACCTGGTACCTTTTTACTTGCTCCTGATGACAGTTACACCAAAAGCTTCAAACTGGAGGTGTGCCTCTTTCATTTTGGAGAAACTCTTATACATTTGTTATATATCACTGTTTAAAGATATCCTAAGGTGGCAAGTGTTTGTACAACTCTAGTAATATAAGATGAGGTAAAAACCTGTTCACATTTAGGCGTGAGCACAACGATGTGACGAGAGCTCTGGCTGTTATGTTTTAGTAACATGGTGGAACCTCATCTCATGTATTTAGGTGTCTTGATAACCCTTTGAAGTTGAGACAGATAAGCAGAGATCACGCCCTAACATGTGTGGGATGCCATCTCAATAGCCGGATGTGTTTGGACTTCAGCAGAGAGGAAAGAGGCCACCCAGTGCAGACCAGTGTCACGTCTATACTGGCTTAGTGGTTTCCTGAACAAACTATGCAATCACATAAAACACAGTGGACCATTTTATTACATCTTGGGAGACCACAATAAGCTAAAAGGAGAGTGGATGTTGGACCTGCGTCTCCGACAAAATGTTCTCATCATACAAAACTGCATTCTCAATGACTTATTAAGGGACATTTACTTTTTTATGTGGTTAACTTTGTAAATTTGAACAAAAACTAAATCCTGATACTTGATTAGATTTTGTGAAACATTGTTTTGGATGTAAATAAACATTGACATGAAGAGCAGTCTCCATCTTGAAAAATGTTTCTTGACTTTCTATTACAAGCATTTTTCCTGAGGTATTTGTTTTGACAGTATTTAAAAATGTTTTCAGTTTGATGCTCCTGTAATTTGTTCTTAGCTGATGCTCCACCATGTTGGGTCTCCTGAAGCTGATGGTTCTTACAGAAGGTGGCAAGGCGCTACACAGGTCACTTCCATCCCTTTTGTATCCATCCGATCTTTATATAAATTACTGATGTACTGCACAATATACATCCTCCTCCTTGACTGCACTTTATTTATTTTTAATTATTCTGTTTGAACTATTTTTAATAGTTTGTTTCACGTCATGTTTTGCATGTTTGTATGTATTGCATATTGTTCTTTCTGTGGACCCCAGGAAGATTAGCGGCCGCTAAGGTGTCAGCTAACGGGGATTAATAAATAAACTCAATCAACAAAAAAACTGCACAAGCCTGGGTTGGTGTGCGGAGCTCAACTCTCTTAAGAATTTCTCTTTAACCTCACACGGGTAAATGTGAACCTGTACATACATCAAATGAGGAAAATTACAACTTTACACTTATTAACTCATTTTATTTTCCTAGTAGAGTTTTTAGGTTTTAATTTGTAATTTAATAGCAAAGATCAAACTCCAGTGTCAGGGTCCCATCAGTTGGTTTTCCTGGGTTCACTGGTGGTGTGCTATCGTTTCCCCTGTGTGTGAACAGCGAGCCAACATCCCCATCTATTGGTGAAAGTGTTATTTCCTTAGCACCTTTCAACAAAAAGCCAATTACATGTGCTTTACATTAGACTAAACACTATTGAGAACATGTAATATATAAAATATGAATATCTATGAGTACCCATTTATATTACTCTAGCATCATTTTGTTTAAACATTGTTTTTCCTTCACGGTAAGAATGAGCGGCCCTTATCTGAGCAGTTTTTATCACCTATTCTATTGCTACATTTAGTGTGCGTTACACCCTCCCAACATTCCCACCCGGAAAGTGTGTGTGTGCGTCTCTGCTTTCCAACAGATAGCCTTTCAAATGGAAAGTAGGGTGGATCTCTTACAGGTCATCAAATGAATAAACAATCCAGTCTGACCGATACAAAGGGTCACAGATAAGAATAATCATAGGTATATTTAGGTTGGAAGTATCGGGTGGTGCTCCGTAAATTATTAGACAAAGCAACATAAAGTGTTGTTTCATCACCGTGAGCTTCCTGAGCAGCTTCAATACTTCTCAGATTCCTCATTTAGTGTTTTCATGATGATGGTGGGGAGTGCTGATCGTGATCCTGATATTTTTTCTGAACTCAAGCAACTTTGTTGCTCAAACCAACTGTTTCAAAACAGGGCATTTGTGCAATGATTTTAATTCACTCCGTATGACTTATTACTAAGAAGCTTATGAGCACATTTGACCAACATCTTCTACACAATATTTAAGTTAGTGTTGAGGTGGGATTTTTTTGGGAAGAAACTTTACTGATCTGTAACATTAATTAATTAATTGTGTTGATTAGTCGATAAAATAGCAACGAGTGTTAGTCGACTTAGACTTTCTTTGGTTCGAGGATGGATAATAGGCTATGTAGCAAAAATAAAAAAAATTCAATACAAATTGAAGTGGGCAAAGAACAGCACAGTGGCCCTTTCAGAGCTTTCCCCATTATGTATTTGGCGCTCCCTAACTGCTGATCCATCACACATCAGAATTTACAGCCTGGACTCAGAGGTTGATGTAGTGTGCTGCTAAATTAGCACAGCTCAAGCCAAAACAAGGATGTGATGAAAACCTGCTCCAATAAATCACAGGGTGGCGGTAAAGAGAAGACCGAGGAGACATTTTAATCTTCAGCCGGGCCACATCCCACGGAAGTTAATAAGGCGTCTCTAGAGAACATTGATAAGACTCCTTGAGTGGAGGGAGAATGTGTGTGTGTGTGTGTGTGTGTGTGTGTGTCGTTTCTGTCCACTGGAGCGCAGAGCAGGGAGAAGCTGCAGAGACGGCCCCGGGAAGCACCGAGCTCATGAGAGCCTTCTGACTCAGAGTCATGGTGGGTTACCAGTCCGGCCTCCACAGCTGCCACGGGTTGGTCCAGCTAACGAGGCTCTTCTGTGGACCAACATGCATTACGAGGACACGGATGTGCAGCGCTTCTCATTAGAGGAGCACAGACCACGGGAGAAGTCACACCGGTACGAGTCTTAAAGATGATAATGGCTGATCATGTAACCTTCATACAGTTTATCTGTGAGATGGGATTATGTAACGCAAAAGGCAACATTGGAGCAAATCCTGCAAAGTTGCCTTCAAATATTCAAAGCAATGCTAAACATCCGAGCCACTACCCTGGGGAGAGCTGAAGCACACCAAGGCCGTCACTGTGGTTTGGACTCGCTGCTTTTCTTTTGTTGAGTAGCTTTTAAAAAGGCAGTTTAGTCTGGTTGAGAGCTCCAATACAATTATACAATCAACACTTTATTTAACATATTCAATCATTGCTCCGCAAGCGCTGCGCAGTAAACCACAGGGAAGCTGAAACAGCCAGGACACTGCTCGTTGTCATGGTTATGAAGGCAGGTGGACCCACGTGCAGAAGCAACAGAAAGGAGCACAACTGAGAAGAAACAATGAGGAAAACACATGACATATATTTATATATACGTAATATATAATCACAAGTATTAGACCCAGCTTGAGTAGAGAGGGACTGGCATGAGGGGGGACACCGTGATTGGTGGGTCTGGAAACACCAGGGAAAAGGAGACTAACACAAGACATGTGTGCAGGGGGGACATCAGGCAACACAAGAGTGTCTGGAATAATAGCATAGAAAAGAAAAGCACCCAAAACTGATGCGTTTACATTGTGAATAAAGTTGTAAATCTTTGCAGACATTACCTGCAAAGTGACAGCAGAAGGGCCGTTAACATGAAACACTTATTTCTAAAATGTGGTATCTTCTGGCCGAATACTGATCATCTCTCCATCTCACCGAGGTGTATGGTAGCTGCTCAGGAGGCTCAAGTTGGTTGAACAGGACTTATTGTGTAGTTTTGTCCCTTCATTTTTCAGCCAATAGTGTCAGTCCAAAAAACATCTGTGATGTAAATTACTTCTAACTTCTAAAACCTTAGTATTGGTGTTCACCCTCCCTACTTTCCATTTGAAAGGCTATCTGTTGGGTGTTAGCAAAGCACACACATACACACACACACACACACACATTTTCCGGGTGGGGATGTAAAGGTGTGGCACTTCCTTGTGGAATCGGTGACAGAAACCGGGAAGGTTTTATCTTTGTATTGCCTCGTTGTTGAGTAATAATAAACTTTCCTCTTTCCACTGATCTTTCACCAACAGATGGGGATGTTGGCTCACGATGGAAATAAACATCAATGAAGTCGGTTTAAAAAAGTGATGCTGACACTTTGGAATTTGATCTGTGCTGTTATTGAGCAAATGACAACAGTGTGATCATCATTTATTGATTGGTTTAGATATACAGATGTTGAATAGTTCCTGCAGGCTGCACAGATATGTGTCTAGTGTTTACATGACTGCATGATATTAACCCTGAGATAATTCTAACACGGGAATGTAGAGCGATACATCCAGTAATAAAGGGAACAATATGACACCTGGCAATAAATCAGTCAACAGTTACGCTACATTATTATTCTCAGTGCTACATGACTGTTTTATGGTTTATGGTGTTTTCTCATGTGGATTGCACTGAATTGCACTTCCATCTCTAAAAAATAATAATATACACCAAATGCTGAACTAACACTATTTGATGGATGTGCTACTGTTTGTATAACCACATTAACACATTTGGGTGTTGGCTACAGAGGCCCAAAAGGGACAAAAGTAAATACAAAATATAACTGAATACATCAATAAATGATATGACTTGTTGATTATTTTCCATGTTGTGAAAAACGAAACCAAACCGCTGGTCAAATAAATAAAATCAAAACTTAATTTATTTAATTTGAAACAAATCTAAACATAATTTAGTTGTATCTTTTACTTTACCCTGTATGTAACACACATGTACGCACGCACACACTTTCTGAATCAATCCATTTGATTTTCATATAAGCATGAGGAAAAAATTAAATGTTGTGAGGACAATATAAAAAAATATAAATGATAAGAATGTCTGCCAAGAATAAAAAAAATAGAAAAAGTATGGAGTTGAAAAATAGCAAGTGAAGTTGAAGTATTGTATAATATTTAAGTTTTAATTAATTACATCAACTGATATATTGGTAAAATTAGGAACCACAATAGGATTTTTGCTTTTTCTTGTCAATTGAATAGAGAGGGAGAACTGAATATACAAACATAATGTATTATTTGTTTTACGCTTCATTTTTAACTATCATTTATTCAGGTTTGTTTATGACTGGTCTCAAAAGTCAGCTTCTGGGCCTCCACAGATGACTAGTGCCTTTATTCTCGTGCTGCAAAGGTCTATTACTTTCTCCTGACTTGCATGAATAACTCTTATGATAATTAACATTTACATAAGGAGAGCACAAAGTAGAGCAGCTTACTTAACACCAACCCAGACTTGTGCAGTGACCCAACCGCTTCAGTAGAACCAAACAATGGTAGTGCATTAATGCAAAATTACACGAGCAAGAGTCCATCAGAAAAACACTTTGGTAAATACACGAATCTCGGAATGAATGTCATTAAAAATCTGCACAAACAATGAAGATAACCTTCGAAAGACAAGACAAGCAAACAGTAAGGTCTTTGGCAACAATTGCCAAGACATTTGAATATGCTTGACAAAACGTGTGGGCGCGTGTAGAAAACGAGCACCGTAGGAGGTGTCAGTCCATCTCCCCGCCCGTGTTACATGGTTCTGGCCGTGATGAAGACATAGATCCTGGTGAGGAACGAGGTGATTGTCCCCTGCCTCAGCAGCTTCATCTCCACATCTATCAGGAAGTCTTTGGGCTCGCGGACTTGTTTCTGCAGGTATACGGCGCCCGTGAAGCTGTTCATCTTTCGGGCGCCGAAGTAGCCCTCCTCGTTGCCTTTGGCGACGCTGATGACGATGTGGTCGCTGGAGTAAGCGGGGGACGGTCCGATCCGGAAGATCTGGGCGGGGATGATGATGTTGGTCTGGAAGCTGAGCTGGTAGTACGTGATGCGGACGGGGGACTTCTTGCAGTCGGAGGATCTACTGGGGCAGATGTTCCGCTCGCAGCGGCTGAGGATAGTTCAAGAAAAAGAGAGAGAGAGAGAAAGGAAGGAAGAGGGTAGATAATGATGACCGTGTTTGGGGGCTCTGTTTGGGTGGAACAGGAAATGTGTTGTGTGTTTTACTGGTTAAACAAATATATTAGGTACTAGTGATACTAGTGAGCCACACCTATGAGCACATTTCAATTATAAAAGATGTAAACCAACTACGACCTCAAATCAAATGTCTCTAATATTTAATCAGCGCTGTCTGCTCTCCTCAGCCCAGAGGAGAGACCGAACCACCGACACTCAAGTTCATCTGTGGAGCAGCTGATGAAATTATCATCAGCTGTAAGATTACGTCAACTAGCAGTGAAAAAACTGCAGAACAGAGCAACCGTCTTCTAATACTGTGAACACAACTTCATTGAAGTATTCATGGTTTATTCCACAGGGACAGATGGAGAATACTGTTCACAGACAAACTGTAAACAGCTCTCCGATGTGAGTATCAGAGCTCACTGGAGCAGAGGAGTTACCATGGTGACTGTCACACACCTACTCCAGTCACTTTACCTTCATCTTCATTACCTGCACATATGGATTGTGTAAATTGGCATCTAGTGGAAATAAAGCCAGCGACAGCTCTGGCACGATCACACCATATCCTCATTATCAGTCTGAATCATTGTGCCGAATAAATGGTGTTAAACTTTCACATTCTCTTTTTCTTTGAATGATACCTCCGATTGTCAACATCACATTCTTGTATACATAAAAATAAATACTACGGTGACAATTGTGTTATGTTGCACGACAGATACTCTGACACTATGAAGACTGTGGGGACTGTGAGGACTAAGGACTGTGAGAACTAAGGACTGGACTATGAGGACTAAGGAGTGAGGACTGTGAGGACTAAGGACTGTGTGTGTACATGGAAGAAATAGCAGTGAATGAGCGTTGCTCCTCTCAGTAATTTCCGTGACTCACCAGAAAGACCAACTGATCAGCAGCTCATCACTCATGAGTTGCTTTGCATTGATCCAATTCAGTTTATTTTGTACAGCCCAAAATCAATCAATTCTATTTCTTGGGAGTTTTTCCTGATCCGATGTGAGGTCCGGGGACAGGGATGTCGTATGTGTACAGATTGTAAAGCTCTCTGAAGCAAATTTGTAATTTATGATATCGGGCGATACAAAATAAACTGAATTGGATCGGGATAAAAAAAGAAGAAGAAAAAACCCTTTCACGGAAAAAAACGTGAAGAAACCTTCAGGAGAGCTACAGAGGAGGATCAGTCTCCCGGATGGACAGAAGCAATAATAGATGTCATGTGGACATATATTGGATCAATGAATATGACAGAAACCATGAAAAATGACTGATGATGAGCGTTCATGGTTCAATGTGGGTGGGATGTGAGGATGAACCAAATGCGCACGTTTACAGGTCGATTTGTGATTCATAAAAGGAAATAGCTCACTGGAGGGCGTATGAAAGTGACATTTAAAGATTCTATAGACGCTGAAAGAAAAGGATGTGACTCACGTGTCCGCCACCTTCTTGTAGTTGTGAGGGCAGTTAAAGGAGAGGCATCTGAAACCTCCCTGGAGGTTATAGCAGGTCTGTCCGAATGAACAGTTATGGGTGCCAGTAGTGCATTCGTCGATATCTGAAAAAGATAATAAGTAAAAAGGGATAACCTCCGTGACTGAGTTTAGCAGTTTGATTTTGAAGAGTATCCTTTTTTTGGTTAAAACTCAATCATATCATTTTGAAGGTAACGTGGCGTAGTTTGACGAAACAATCCCAACTCAGGGTCCTGCGAGATGTTTTTCAGGGATTTCATTTGAAGTGCTGAATTGGCATGACTGCAGACCATACAAATTACACAATTATCATAATAAATTACAATAAATAAGGAAAACATGGTCTTCATCATAACAGATAGCTGTAATGATATATTTACACCTTTCAGGACTTCCTCTCATGCTCACTTGGCTGAGAGTTAGAAGAGAAGATTGATTGCACTCTCAGAAGAAGAATGGTATCAACCTTCTCACCTCAATGTGTTTCCAACATGCTGATCTGGTCCATTACAGCTTAGACTTGTAATTTATTGAAGAACAACCTCTACGCAAACATAAAAAAGTCATAATATTAGGGTGAAGAATGATATTTCCAGAAATATATTTTATTTCTAAAAATAAAAAACATGTTGTTGCTTTTGTGAGTTTTTTTTCTGATTTATGAGTGATATAAATTCACCTGTCGTGTCTTTTTTTCATATTTTATTACATTTGTTAAACTAATTAAAATTCCGTTCAATAAGAATTCCTTTCATCGGATGAATCCCTCGCGTGCGTCCCTCCCTCGCTCGATGTGGTCTTGTAGGCGGACCAGGATGCAGTTCACCGAGGCCTCACCTCTGCAGGTGCGTCCATTGGTGGACAAGACGTATCCATGAGGAGGACAGGCGCACTGGTAGCTGCCGGCGACGTTAACACACTTGAAGGTACAAAGGTTCCCGATGCTCTGGGAGCACTCGTCGATGTCTGTTAAAAATAAAGAAGACACAGACACGCGTCTCATTAGTCCGATCAGAGCTATGTGTGGAAAGCTGGCAGGTAACCTCTGGTTCTGTCAGTAAACATGAGTTTATGGTCTCAGTCTCTAGTTTCAAGTCTTCTTCAATATAGCACGATGCTTATTCAGTAAATTATGGTCCTAGACCATCAAGAGGAGTATGCTTTAGGGCGTGCTTACTGTGATTAACAGGTCGATACCAGAGCCGTATACGATGTCACTAAGTCACTCCTCCGCATTCCAAATACAGTAACTTCCGTTCATTGGTTGCAAAAAACAACAACATGGCGACGTCAGATATAAGATGTAATCCACTTGAGGCTGACTATATAACTGTGTCAATTTTGCAGCATATATAGACATGTATACAGCTTTTTCACTCAATGTAGCTTATCTCCCCGTTCAGGGAACCTGAATGGGGTTTACATTTTATATATAACTCACCTGTTGAAATAACATCAAGGCTAAGAGTGAGGCATAAAAAGGACGTGGCCGTTTTGAGTGACAGGTTGCTGCTAACGGTACTACGGCTCCACCTTTTCATCTTAACATGGTCACTGATGGTTCAGAGATGGCGACAGCCGAAATGCCACACTGCTACAAAACCGTAGGCTAGTCCAACAACAAAAGGATGACGTCCATGTTCAGTCTTTGGTAAATAAATACCTCTTCAACAGTAATCATAGAATTTGAAGGCTGAGTTGTTGTATGCACAAGATTTATCTGCCACCTCGACCAGTCTCTACCTTCACAGGCGTGTCCGTCCTCTTTCAGGTAGTAGCCTTGGCGACAGTAGCATTGGTATGAGCCGTAGATATTGGCGCATTCCTGGCTACAGGGGCTTTGGTCACACTCGTTTTTATCTAAGCACAGAGAAGAAAAGACAAGGTTAGAATTCGTCCTGTTTTTAAAATTCTCAAAGGATATGGCTGATCTCGTTCTGGGTTTTTCTTAACGTCGACTCATCCTAGGAAAAGATTTGAAAATGATTCATTTTAAATGAAAAAGCCCTCCTTATACTCTCCGATCGCTCCGACCCCGTTGATTACAGAAGACGTAAATCTGTAAATGATAAAAACAAATGTGGAGTTTCATTTGTTTTAAAGTCCCACGTAATTTTCCAAAACTCCGAGTCGCAGTAGTTTTTAGCAAAGGTTACTCAGACAGGAGTACATTGTGCATTTGTTCGGACTTTTTTCAGATGAGGATTAATACGCATAGTACAGGTAGCAGGATGGGTTATACGCGATACAAGTACATGACGTTGTAGAGGGATTACGCCAAAATGAATGACAGTGTGGCTCATTGATGTGTTTTAAAAAGCTTTCGGGCAACAGTGGAGGTCTGTGGCACAGAGGAAGAAGATTTATCCGGCTTTGATACACACACAATACTCGTTAGTCGAAAAACATTCATCGTTTCGACTAACGATTGGTTTAAGGTCTTTTTGTGGGATTTATCGACTACAATTAAAATAATAGCCTCATCCTAAAATGTAATAAATAAATAACATTTCAACAAGCAATTAAATGAGCACTGCATCAGAAGGAAGTTAAGAATGCCTGTGGTGAGTCCTGGGAAGGTGCATTTTAAAGTTTTATACATTTGTTTTTTAATTTTACTGCTTACCAAAGAAAGACTTCTAGTATCTTGAAAAAATGTGTCTGAAAAGTCCAAATCGAATCATGTCGCTCGCACAAGCTTTAAAAATAAATAAATAAGAAAACCCTGATGAAAAGCTTCACCTTTGGATCGTCAATGGAAACCATCCCAACTTGATTAAAATGGCGGTGACCAGATTAACGCAAATGTGAACCACGCAGGTTCAAATTTGGATGCAGTCCCTGAACTTGCAAACCATGATGTGAGGCACCTCTGTGTCACGGAGATGAGAATGAATTGAAGCCCGACAGAAAACAGGTTTCACTGATAACTGAGACTTTCAAAGGACTCATAAACGGTTCTCAATCAATAATCTACGAAGTCTGCAGCGAAGGCTGCATTGGGCGTTCTCCCCAGAAGCTTCTACCGCCACGCCTCCACTTCTTCAAGGGAAATATGACACGGTGGCATTTAAATTCTCCATATGTTAAAGAGAAAGAGAGAGAGAGAGACACAATCTTGCTTACCTTCACAGTTCTTGCCATCAGATGCAAGGGAGAAGCCGGCTGTGCATGAGCAGCGGTAGGAGCCTCGGGTGTTTTCACAGGTCTGGGCGCAGATCCTGCCGGGGTAGCGCCAGCACTCATTTACATCTGTCATGTAGGAGTACACCAGCTGTTAGGCAGCAGACAGACACCTCCGGGCCACTGAGAACTCCACGGGTCTCCTTCAGACAGATGCCCCGGCAATGTGTGTGGTGACGCTTTTCACATGAAACTCCATCTCTTCAGTTCAGAGAAGCTCCATCAGGCTAGTCTTGTTATCTCTTACAGGCAGTGGGAAATTACAGAAGCATAATGTATTCACTTGAGAAATACAAATAAATTGCTCCGTTTTTCAAGTCAAAAAGAACTTAATTCTCAATAGATCATGACAGCAATCAATGAATTAAATGCTGTGAGAGGCACCCGTTGCTCGTCACAGGACTCTTCCACAGGCTGCTAGCGTGGGTACTATCAGGAGCCATGTTTGTTGTTTACGTTCACTCTGATACTCTTTGGGGAGTGACTGTAGAGTGAAGTCTGAATGGAGGGGCTGCCATGTGTTGTCGACCTGCAGGCTGGATCTAGCGACTTCTGAAGCTGGTGGTGATGCTGGCTACTTTCATTGGCAAAACTGGGAGTTTTTTGGATGGATAATTTATTTATTCTAGCGTAACATTGCTGGTGTTCTCCGGATTACCAACCATGACATAGCCTAAGTGTCTTCGTAATTCTGAGAAAAAGGTTTCAGGGTTTTCTGTTTTTCCTGTGAACAAGAGATACCTCAGAATCCCAAGAGAAACTTTCATTTACTTAAAAGCTCAATTTCATGAAAGCCTGTATCCCGCCTGTTTAGTTTGATCCAGTTTTATTGAGGCTGCGATAACATTTCAGTCTTCCCCAGTCTAGTGATATGCCAGTGTTCATCCTCTTCAACATCTCCAGACAGTTTGTTTTAAAGCTTATCTTGTTGTAAAAAAAAAGAAGAGAATTGAGGAATTGAGAGCAAAATAGGTCTTTTTGTTGCTTTCGACCCATTTATGGTGGGTTACTGGGGAGAGGGATCTCAGCCCCAGTGAAACTTTTAAATTAAAATTACGAGCTTAAATCATTTAAAGAGCCACATATTTGGCTCAATACTGAAGCAAACCTGGGCGGAAATAATAGAATCCAAATGTAAACATCAAATCCTTCGATTTAAATATGATCAAAAGCTGTAAACGGTAATGACAGGAGTCGACTCTGGTCTTGAAACGACATCAGGTCATTTAAAGGAGCAATATACAACGACACCCGCCCTCCGGTTCCCCCTCAGGTCACCAACCTGCTGTAGTCCGTGCTGTTGGTGGTATCAGATATGACCGTGTTAAGAGGCGTTAACCCTTGTGTTGCCTTCGGGTCAATTTGACCCGATTCAATGTTTCACCCTCCTGTCGCCTTCGGGTCAATATGACCCGATTCAATGTTTAACCCTCCTGTTACCTTTATATTTACTAACATATTTTACCCTTGAGGTCAATATGACCCCAGCTATTAAAATCTCCAGAAAATTATTAGAATTCATATTGTTTTCCAAGTTTAAGTGTGAGGTACTTCATGTTTGTTTGTTGACTCCCGAAAGAACACCGACATTAAACATTGAATCGGGTCAAATTGACCCGAAGGCGACAGGAGGGTTAAATATTGAATCGGGTCAAAATGACCCGAAGGCAACACAAGGGTTAAAAGGCAACGCTCCCAATTTTGTATAATACACATTAAAGTAGGTCACCTGATAAGTGAGCATCGTCACTGATCTTTCCAAACCCTGTCAACACCGAGCTCTCCATCAAGTCCTCAGTGTGTTCCCACCTTTCTCGGTCACCTGAACCGTGTCCAAAATCCGAACCCACCATTTACTCATTCTGAACTACCTACTCATCTAACCACCGGTTGTTAACGGCTCTTAACAGTAAATGGGGATCACATACACCATTTTCGCCATGCTCCTGTTCCTCTTCCTGTTCTTTTTTAAATTTATATTCCTGTTCTTTCCCCCCCCCCCCCCGTCTGCCTGTTCTTTTGTTCCTCTCCCTGCATGTCTGTTTTAGTTTCTGTTCTTGTACCTGCATGCATAGCGGTCCTTGTACCTGTTTATGTACTTGTACCCGTTTATGTACTTGTACTTGTTCCTGTTCTTTTTTATATACATTTTCCTGTTCTTGTTTCTGTTCCCATTTTTTTCCTCCTGCACCTGCACGTCTGTTCTTGTTCCTGTACTCATTATTGTACCTGCCCGCCTGCACCGCTTCTTATGTTTATGCATGTTCACGTTCTTGTTCCTGTGCCTGCCTGACAGATCTGACGCCTCATATTTTCACAGAACCGTTGCTTTGTGTGTCGCTCTGCACAATGAGATCTAAATAATCCGGTGACGTTTTCTGGCTTCAAAAACAGTTTGGACGGCCACAACTCCAATCTGCTCGTCGTCATCTCACAGACCCGAGAAAGCGAAACCTACCTGTGCAGGTTTTGAGGAAGGCGTCATACTTGTAGCCCGTCTGACAGTCGCAGCGGTAGCTGCCAGGGAGGTTGTGACAGATCTGGTCCAGTCGGCAGCGGTGTGTCCCCATCTGACACTCATCAACGTCTGAACAGGCAGAGAGGGAGATAAAGTGTGTCAGCCAGGACTCTGACTGGGGTGGAACTTAAACAGTTTTGATCTTCGTTTAATTGTGTCTGTCATTTATCAAACTGAACAGCTATCAGCCCTCGGGAAATATTTTGGGTGTAGGGAAAACAATCAATTTCAGTATTTCGGGGGAAATTGTGATGGATATTTTTAACATTGTATCAACTAAACAATTAGTTGATCAACCTAAACATGACTTAGAGTCTACAGCCATGTAGCGGCTCAGTGACGCTGCACATTGAGCCAACAGAGTTCTCTTTATTCTCTTCTCTCTCCCCCGGTTAGTTTATTATTTGTTTCATTTTATTCAAAACTCACCTCAAAACTCACCTTTTCAGGCAGGCCTATGCCTGACTTGTTCCCCGTCATGGTTGCTCTGCTGCAGACGGTTCTGCTTTTTAACTGTTCTGCTTTTTAACTGTTCTGCTTTTTTAATTGTGTCCATCCTTTGAACTGTTTTTAATGTGTTTTACGGCGACCTTGAGTGCCTTGAAAGGCGCCTTATAAAATAAATGTATTATTATTATTAGTTTTGTACCATTGATGTCCTCCGTATTACTGACCTTACCTGGCTGGCGGTCTTCCCTATTATGGCATTCTGACAACGCAATTGAGCGCTTGTTTCTTCCAGCGTCAACGCTTTCCTGAATCGATGCTGTTGTGTTTCAGAGGAAAAACTCACCGACACACGCGCCTCTGTCGGGGCTGACGTAGCCATGGCTGCACATTATGACCTTCTGCTGGCACGAGTAGGAGCCCACGGTGTTGATACAGTTGAAGCCTGAGCTGCACGGCTCACTCAGGCTGCTGCACTCATTTACGTCTGCAGAAACACACACACACGATTTAAGACAGATATTCCTGATTGACAGACCTTGTGATGTCTAATTCCTTCCAGTAATTTGAACACAACGATTATGTGGCAGTGTATTTACTTGGTGATGTGAATCATGTTTTCTTATTATCTCGTGATGCAATACTAGGGGAGCAGTGTTGATGGTGCAGGTTATGGATTGTACATTCAATGCATGTAGTCTGTAACGCCCTGTTCTGTTTCTCCTGTGTTCTGTGTCTCCTCTGTGACTTCTCTGTCTTAATTGTTTAATTCCCTGCACCTGCCCTCAGCCACTCTTGTCTCGTTACTGTCTGATGTCGTACACCTGTTTCCCCCCTATATATTGTGTCAGTCTTTCACTTGTCTCCTGTTGGATTGTCGTCTATGGTTCCGTGTCCTTTTCCCGTCGTCCTGTCTGTGTTCCTGGTTCTGCCTGTTCACCCTGCCTGCCCCTTTTGGACCTTGTTTTTTGTAAACTGTTTTGCCTCATTAAAGAGTGCTTTTTTTGTTTGTTATTCATATTGCGTCCAGCCTGTCTCTCTGCGCCTGAGCCTCATCCCATCACAAGAACCTGAGAAAACCAGAGGGAACTTGAAATATCCCAATCAACTGTTTATAATTGAGAGAGCTGAAGGAAGCCCCCGAGCATCAATGATGGATCTGTAATGCATTTGCTGTACGTCATTAGGCTTGATGATTACTTTGCTCTGCGGGTGTACAAGACACAGGGGTAAAAATAACGCGACCTCGTGATATTCCCCCGTTCCAAATTGATCAAGTTTCCCTACACACTGTAAAAGTTCTTTAAAAGAGAGCAGGATTTTTAAAATTTGGACTATAGACTGTATGTATAATAAGAAGTTGAAGTATTCAGCGTGACATCACCCGTTGGTTTGTGGACTACGGTTTAAAAGCCCCGAGTTTGTTTTGTTTTTTCTGTTTTTTGGTACCATATGTGACAAAGAGGGTGGAGCTAAGTACAACTGCAGGCTGAATACGACATTTTTAGGCGTCAAAAATGTTACATTTAAAAGTGAAAAGGTTAAAGTACCAAGACAAAAACGTGAGAACATTTCCAGACTGGACGGCGCCGTGGTAGCGACCTGTCAATCACAAGGTAGCCCCGCCCTAAAGCATATCCTGCTTTAGGGTCTATCTGACTCTAAATGGACCATCATTAAATAAATGAAGATCAAGATGTATTAAAGTATTACATCTAATCTGGTTTTAATGATGACAACTTATTTGTTCAATATTTCAAATAATATCTTGTATAAATATTGAACAATGAGTTCACTTTGGGAACCCTCAGTTCCCGACCGTCTCAGTGTCACATGTCCAAACAGTGCACACAGGATTTTTATGGCCATGTTAAGTGATCAATTATGGTTATCCAACGCTCAAAAATAAACTGTAGAACATGGATTCCATATTCTGCCTTTCAATAATAAGACATAATTGCTGCCATATGGCAACACCGCAGTGAGGTGTTTCTTACCGACACAGTTGCCATAGGAGTCGCGTGTGAAGCCGCTGATGCACTTGTGTGTGGGATTGCACAGGAAGGATCCCGCGGTGTTCTCGCAGGCGAAGCCCGTACCGCACCTATGGGTCCGCAGAGCGCATTCATCAGCGTCTGAAAGAAAGAGCAGACGACATCCACGCTTCATTTAAATGTTGAGGGTTGAAATGTGCTGGCAGCCCTCGCTCTCTCAGCGTGTCATCAGGACAGCAGGTGGCACTGTGGGTTTAAGCACAGACCAAACATGTGCAGCATCCCAGAAACCTGACGGAAAAATACTGTATCAAAACTCTGCAATTAGCAGAAGTTGAGCAAAACTTCTGAAACGACAGTTATTGATTCTCATGAGCGATGAACGGAGTTTAAATGGGAGATTTGTTCCTGTGCGCCGCGAGCCGGTTTCCCAGTAGCTCCCAACACGTCGGGGTCCTCTGAGGCACGTGGCGGGGTTCACTTGTTTTTTCCCCCCTCACCAGAGAATGATATCTTTCCAACGGCGTTGCTTTCATGGAGCTAATTAGTTGTCTCCCCCCTGTTGGATTGCCGACTAAATATTACCCTTATTATGTTGTGACATTGATTCACTCTCCCTTGTGCCAAGAACTGATGACACGAGCCAAGGAGCTTCAAAGCGCTTCCTCTCTAGTTGATTATTTGGTCACACGGCGGCACAAACATCACCGCTGGGGCCAAAGAACTGTTGCATAAATCTCAATGAAGCCCTGCTGACTCAACCGATTCATGACCACGCACATGCAATTGTCACAGTATGGACTGAATGAAAATGAGAAATAATCCACTCAACGGGGATGGGGCTGGGTGGGGGGGTGCGCATGCACCTGTTCATGTTGCACTACATACTCCGCAGTCTATTCAGCGATGTGTGCACGGGGCTCTTTGAGGACAAATTATCACTTGTTTTCAGAGATACAATGAGAAAAAGTCAGGATTGTTGGACCTGTGTGCCGCTGGTTGTTTAAATGTCTGAGGCAACACCGAGTAACAAGCGCCAACTCAAACACAAGCACCGAGCCAAACTAAGTGCCAAGTTATGAAGTGGAAACGCACTGAAAGGTAATGTAGAACCTCACAACATGAGAGCCGTCACTACATATAAAATCAGCATTATGGGTTTCATTAGTAGTTCCGTTTTTTCGACTAGTATTTCATTTTGTCCTTATTTTGCCACCGGGAGACGACTTCTTTCGGAGAGAGGGCGGCAGCTCCGGGAGACGGAGCGACTCGGCGCCTGCAGTCGCAGCGGACTGCGGCCACCTGGCTCATCTGGCGTGAGGTCCCTCGGGATCAGACCTCCGGTATTGGGGTTTAAGCGCTCGCTGTATTCCAGTGGCTACAAATCTGCTCTCCACCTTCTGCCACTTTGGATATAATCCAATAAACACATTTATCACAACATCCTGTCATGCTGGACTGAGGACCTTTTCACATTCTGTTGATAATGTTCATTTTCTAAATTGCTGACTGAATAGAGATAGTGAAGAGAGCTAGTGTTTATAGGAATACTTTAACACTTAGCACTGCTTACTCACAGATAGTGTCAGCATCCCATCGCCCATATGTTCTACTCTCAAATTGCATATATTCATATGAGTGAGGAACTTTTGCACTTTGCATGCTCATGCATGACTCACATTGCTAATGTTTCATTTGATTTGTTAAACGTGTGAAACATTCACTTAATAACATTATCTTATAATGTCAACCTGTCTCCTGAGCTCACTAATAACATGGCATCATCCATGCAACGGTTGCCAGGCAACAGGCAGAGACTCCAGCATGTACATGTGCTCAGCCAGGACATTGTCCAGCACAACAGGGCTCATAAAACCACATCGGTTGCGAGGGTTTGGTTTGGATTAAACCAATGAGATGTAACAAATACAATAGTGAGCTTTAGACATTCTTCATAGCCAGCTGCTGGTTCCAGCTTCATGTGCAAAATAAATGTGAGTAATATGAATCTTATTATAACTTCCCCAATATGTTGGACAAAAAAAACAAAACAACAACATAGTAATGGGATGAAAAATACCCTTTTGTCACAAAAAGCAACCACGGCTTTTGCAGAATTGTCCCAAATTTACAATATGACAAGATTGTGGTTCTGCTTTACTGTCCTTGTCTTATTTCTGCCGTCTTTTGAAATAAAAGGGAAACAACCCTGTGCTGCATATCATCAAGACATCATCAACGTTTCCCCCGACCACTCTGAAAGTGACTGCTTAATTGTCTGAATGAAATGCACCAGGACCAATGAAAACTTACCCTCGCAAACGCCGTTCTTCAGCCGGTAGCCCGCAGGGCAGGTGACCCGCGGCTCGCACACGAACGAGCCCACCGTGTTCACGCAGCGCTCGCCGTGCCGGCAACCGTGGGTGCCGGTCGCACACTCGTCCACGTCTGCGGAAAGAAAAACAGTGTGTGATACGACGAGGTGGGGAGAGGGTGTATGATCGTGAGGCCGACGCTTAGAGGACCCTGATGGACGGGGCCCGCACATAATCACCCTCCGCCAGCCTGACTGTGACCATGATGGAGCTCAATGAGTCAGCAGCAGACGGGCGTCGGCGAAAAACTCCAACAAAGGAAGTCATTCTTACGTCTAGGAGTATGAGGCATAGCGATTACATGTTTGCCTGCACGGTAATCCCTCGCTGGGAAGCTGCCATGCGAGTGTCAGACTGAAACACTTTAGGATTTAACTGAAAACACAAATGTATATCGTTTTTTTTCTCTCGTACATTCTAAATGTTTCAGCCACCCTGAAGCTTCACTGCGTGACCGGCCACTGCCTAATTCCACCTGCATTTGTCAAGCCCTTGTTGCATCGTATGTCTCAATGATAATAATAACAGTGACGATTACCACTTTGCACGGATGTGTTTCAAATGAAATGATTTGATTGGCACATGGGCAAAGACACAAGGGCCTTCAAGCTGGTGTATCCACAGGCGGGAGGTGAACACAATGTAAATATACAGAGCAGAGCACAGGGCGTGGTTTCAAAAAGCTGACTTGCATGCGTTAGAGGAAAAAAGACAATTTCCAAGTAAAAGTGCACTAACATCCCGAATTAATTCTCACTGTTGTTTTTTATATTGTACATAAATATTGCTCTTCTGTTGTCTTCAACGTATTTTTTTATATTTATCCTGCTATTTTTAAAACGTACATGTAACCGGAGTCAAATTCGATATAGCCCCAATAAAGCTGATTCTGATTCTGAATATGTTTTCAGTCCGATTGAACAACACAGCGCTCACAGAATCGGTGCTGCCGTACTATTTGGCGTTCTGTTGTATCAACTTGTTGTAAATCAAAGCGCCATGTTGCTTGTTATGCTTGTACTTGTGAAATAAAAAAACACACCATCGCGAAAATCTTTTTGGATCTGTCAAACAGCAGCCAGCAAACAGTTGATTTACGACACCGAGTCGAGACGGCGGCCTGTCGCACTGCCGCGGCTCACCAACCGCCGCCTTCTCTTATCGCGCATCGCAGTGCGCGTCCGATTGGCTGGCTGCACTGATAGCATTGGGGCTGGGATTTATTGTGTGTGGGTCTATGCTCGTTCGCGGGGGGACCGTGGCAGTCATCCAGATTTGAAAATCAAACCCCTGAAATATGTTGCATTCCGCAGGGAACCTGGCAAAATGGCGGACGCGAACACAAAAGGCGGGAACAAGAGGGGGAACACATTCTCCCGTGTTGCCTTTGATCTGTTGGCAGCCATTCGCTGAACGCCTTTGTCGCCTTTCAAAGCTTTTGCCACGGGGGATGCAAATGAACCCCCGCTCCTTGCAACACCTTTCCCACGAGGGAGCAGGAGGAGAAACACTGATCTGAGGTTTCCAGCAGCAGCTCGTTTCCCTAAAGGTTACTCAGCCTTAGATCGACGATGCACGCATCATCCCTCACGCCGCAGAACACATGGTTTACTGGATTACATGAAGCCTCTGTGGAGCTGCAGCCAACATATTCATGTTCACCCACTGAAATAAACAATTTCCCCTTTTGACATTGTGGAGTCCCCGTGGAGTCCACGGGGCGTTCTAGGCGGCGCTGTGGCGTCACACTTGTTTTTTTTCGGGGCCTGCCTGCGCAAAATGTTCCCAACCGGGGAAACATCTGTGGTCCCCCGTTGTCGGGAGGGGTATTTCGGTTGCGAATCACAATGAGCGCCTGGTCCTCCGGGCCTCGCTCGCCTCGGGGTTGGGATGGGACCGTTTCGAATGTTTGCGCATTGCCAGTGGTGCTGAAAGGAGACGTCTCCTTCCACTCTGGTTGCCAGCTTTGTTTCCAGTGCGTCATTCGAAAAGAGGGCGGGGAGGAATGAAAGGAAAAAAAGTGCCTCAAGGTCCCTTACCTTCCCCCGACGGGTCCCCGTGGACAGCCATGTTACACAGTTGCGAGGAATGAAGTGATCCAATACAAAGGTAGAAAGAAAGGACTACTTTCTTTGGAGAAACGCAAATGCTAAGTTGAACGGAGCGTGGGGATGGTAGTTCAAGAAGAATTCCATCAAGGGTGAGACCAGAGGAGGCTGGTTCAGAGGGAGACATCTGAGAGGCAAGTCTATTAAGAGGCACAGAGGCATATTCCTTTTTTTTTTAAGAGTTCAATCTGAGGTGGATGAAGTCAGCTTTGGCTTGTTTGCAGATCTAGTTTGAGAGAGGAGGGTGACGGTTACACACACATGCAGACTGGTGGGAGTGGGAGGAGCACGAGCTGTGTGCCTTGGTTCACCCCAATCACACAAACAGCAAAGACGTATTTGTGGGTATGGGTGTGTCTATATATTGGGTGTCGGTACGCGATACCTTTACGGTTTTGACCGAGATAATCCAGTGCCAAGTGGGGTTGAAACTTCTCCAGTCGCAATATACCTGCGATTCGTTTTCAGTTTCAATTCAGTTTATTTAATATAGCCCAATATCACAAATAACGAATTTGCCTCAGAGGGCTTTGGTACTCAGAACTATTTCAATGCTTTATCGTATACAGTAGCTGGATGGGGTATTTATGACAATAGGCAAGTCAGATTTAAATCGCAATTTAAGTAGAGTGATATTTTCCGACAAAACAGAACGATCCCATTCTCTTCCACACACCGGTATCAGATAGGAGCTATAGGTACACAAGCATTTCTATCATATCAGGACTGAAGGAGTCAAATTGGTGCATTGCTATAATGAATGTGACGTACGATCGGCTCGCCACCGCAGCAGCTCTAATCCATACAGCTTGTGGAGCGGTGAGCTCTGTGTGGTTGACGGCAGTTCAGCATGCCAAGATGCCACCAACACGTTAACAAGCATTTACAACGCGCCTTTGGCCTCTGATAAACATAAATACAGAGGTGGTGGCATTTAAAAAAAAAAGGTAGCAAGTGAAGTACTCTATTGGTATCGGCATCACTCTAAGGGTACTGCTATTGTCATTTTCGGAACAATACCCAGCCTACATTTGTGCAATACATTTTCAGGCTTCATCAACAATATGAACTATTTTGTCCATTTGATATGCATTGGTCAAATTCCAATACTGCTAACCCTAGACTAACCTTCTATTTATATTGTGAAGTTATAAGAATAGCTGTTAATATTAAACACACCTATTCCATCAATTTGACAGGCATTTGTGTGCACTTGGCACAGGAACTTATTTATTTTTAAATCTGCACTTTTTGATGCGAAGCTTTCAATTAATTTGACCAATGACTTGTGATTCCTTCTATTCTTATTCAAACTGTTGCGTAGAGGGACTTTTTTTCTCTTTCTGCCCTTTCAATAGTCAGTCTGGTCCAAACGTTGTCTAGCGTTTTGTTCTCCTTTTTTTCCCAAACCCTTTCATACTAAATTACATATATGTGAGAAGAGTACTTTCAACAACCTAGAAGCATGGAAAATACAGGGGGGGGGGGGGGGTCCACACCTTTAAATTGGTACTGTATGTCATACTGCTCTATCGCAAACATCCTCGGTGTTAATTCCTCACAGTGTTTCCAAACTTAAACAAGTACCACATTGTACTCGCAGTTTACTTCCAGTTTACTGTCTCGCAGCTCGCGGTAGTAGTACTTGCTTTGTTCCACTCTAGCCTAAACCAAAAGGTTGCCCACCCACATCTTCACCATGTGGGAACAATTTTGTCCCTCACTCCGGTGGCTGCATGGAGTGAAATCGGAGGGGGCAGCGGTCATGTGGAGCTCATACATCTAGAGGTACGGTCCCATCTGCTGACTGACTGACTGACTAAATAAACTCAGCAACGGCTGCAATTCCACTGTATACATTCACCGGCACAAGTGCGGGGAAATCAAGTTTCTAAAGCAGGCATTCGGTATTTAAGCACCATACGATCTAGGAAAAATAGTATTCACGCAAACTATTTTCATCTAAATATTACTCAGCTTCTACATGTACATTTTTGGTCTAAAATGGAAGCAACTTATTGAGCTGGTATAGATATCCAGAGGTAGAACATATATCCTTTATTATTATTTTTGCAAAAAGGGAAATTGCTCTCAAGTTTTCAACTCACTAACGGCTGCAGTGCATGTAAGACCATACATGGAAACATATATGCTCTTTTGGAGGGAGGTTTAATGTCCATAGCAGGCGACGACCTCCGGTGCTGCCGAGTGAAGCCAATGTATTAGTGTCTTACAACGTGCATTCTCTTCACTGAACAGCAGGGGGCGAGTTTCCAGTTGTATTGAAGTCTATGAGAAAATGACTACTTCTCTCTCTTGATTTTACTCCCTCAGTTAACATTGTAAACATATTCATGTGTTTCCCAAATAGGCATTCTATCACAGTGTTGAGAAAGTTACTTTCATTGTAACGTAACTCAATTAACTACAATATTACCGTCTGTGTAGAGTAATGGGTTACTGATTACTCACCCAAATAAACACACACATATATATATATATATATAATTATTGGTGGTAATGGTGTTTCCCAGTGGGGAATCAAAGCACAGAGGATCAATGTTGGAAGAGTAGTGTAGGTCATTTGGAGAATAGAATGTGAAGATATTAAAACAAATAACTCTGGTACTTTGACTTGTGCACGCTGGAGTATCTGTCATTTAAACTACAACAAATTGCAGCTGTGAATTCTAGTAGGTAAACAGATGCTATGTGTAGCTGCTACAGAGTAATTGGCCCAGGTTACATAATGCTACAAGGAAAAGGACTTCCACCACCAGGATGTCGACGCATTGTTTAGAATCCCAGCACCTTCATTCTCCTCCTTCATCTGGGACTGCATCCTATCAAAAGGTGTCTGGATCAAATTGCACCCGTTGTGCTGCTGTCACGGCCGTACGCGTGGTTCATTCACACAACAGTGAGCGGTGCTGTTCACGGTGTTGGGTTTGTTCGCTCCTCCCCTCAAGCAGGATTCGCACAAGGCAACAGAAAAACAGCTTAAAGGGACACGCACACACGCAAGCGTTGTTGAATCGCTGAGACGGAGTGGCGACCCTTTACCTTCACACGTGCGTCTGTCCGTCTTCAGCGAGAACCCTGGGAAGCAGGAGCAGTGGGCCCGGCCGGCCTCCGCCGTGCACTGCTGTCTGCAGGGCCCGTTTTCTGCAAGACACGAAGGGAGAAAATGTGAGCTGCGTGATTGCGCCGCAGTCATCTCTCCGGGCGACAGGCAGGACTGTATGTCAACTCTCGTCGAGCCGTTTCAGCTTTGTAACTCGTTGCTCTCACGAGGTTCACACAGACGCCGCATTCACACCCTCGCCTCTCCCTGAAGGAATCTCGGAAGATCCGGCGTTCAACACCGACGGAATCAATTCTCACTCTTCAAGGCAAGGAACCGACGATTCCTCGCGACACATTCCCTGCTGAGCAGTCGGAAGGCTCGTTACAATGACGAGCATCTTCTCAAACTAACAACCAGTCACTTTGAAGGAGAAGTGGGGCTTTTTCGTTGGCAGACCCTCGAGGATTTTTCACCGCTGACCTCCTCCCGACTCAATCAAGATTGGGCTCGTGAAGACGCAGTGGCATGGCCGCGTCAGATCAACTGTGACTGAGTACTTTACCCGTGGTGCGTAAGTGGTGCACGAAGCGAGGCAAGTGAACCCCCGTTCTTTTTCACTTCTGTTCATGAGGGAGTTATAGGCCTCGGGGAAAGAAAACGGGGTATGGGGGGGGGGGGCGGCAACACTTGAGATACACGTTAGCCCGCCTCGTTTAATAAAAAGCTGATTCGTTGAGCAGATGCGTCCTGCTCACTCAGCTCTGGACATGAGGTTAGAGGCTGGAGACACCAGCGACTGCATGAGCATTTCATCGCCTCATATGAAACACTCTCCAAAGCCAGACTGAATAAATAGGGAGAATAAGTCTCTTAAGTCCCTCTCGTTGATCCAGAATGCTGCAGCTTGTGGACTCACGAACGCTCAGAAAAGAGATCTCATAACTCCTGTATTAGCTGCTCTGCACTGGCTCCCCGTGAAATCAAGAATCACATGTTCAAAATTCTTCTCCTCACCTACAACGCCTTGATTGGTGATGCTCCATCATATCTTAAGGAGCTCGCAGTACCATATTGCCCCACTAGAGAGCTGCGCTCACTAAACGCTCGCACAGTAAATAGTGTTTACCTGAAAACACAACATGCTGCATACAATGGTGACAGAGAATCCAGGACGCCCATCTTCTCGCTGAAATGACTCGATTGTGTGATGTCGCCTTTACCTGCACACGGGTCGAGGTGGGCGGGGGCGGGCGTGGTCGCAGCGGATGTGACGGCTTGCGTTGGGACCACAGCCGGAGCGTACTCTTGGACCCCGTTGTCCTCGTCAGGACTCACTGCACATGGAAACGGAGACCGGGCAAAACACCCACGGGTTAAACCGCACAAGGGAAATTATTCCGTGCCTTCAAATAAATTTGAAATGCAGAATGAATGAAGACTTGCACGTTCGTGATACACAAAACCAATTTTTAAAAGACTGGTAATATTCCACATGATATCTATTTCCTGATGACAGGACATAAAATGGCCCGGGCTGTACGTCTTTACCATTAAACTCTTTTATAGAGCCCACGAAGAGGTCTGCAAATGAATTATCTTGCTCTCAAGGTCTTGGGGTATTTTGATGAGCCTGTTTAAGCGGCTTTTGCTCAAGTGCCATAAGTATGATGAGGAGATCTGTTGCTGGTTGAACCACGGCGTAATCACAGTAATAACGACCGTAGATACACATACCAGTAAAGTCCAGATTCCTGTCTTTAAGCTTTTAATGGAAGTCAAAATCCGTCACTTTTTATTGTTCATGCCCTCATCGTCATCTGTGGATTCCAGTCGGATTTTACTACGATACACACATGTGCCTAAGCAACACGAGGTTAAACAGGAGGTCATATTAAAAAGTGAGTATAATACAGTACAAACAACTATAACAGACCAACAGTGTTTGTTTTTTTGCTTGGGGGGGGGGGGGAGCATTTGTAGGCTACTTTTTGAGTGAACTTTGGCCAGTCAAAGGAAATCATCATGGTTTTGGCTTATATTTCTTGGGAGTTTTGAGACACATGGGCGTTGAACAGGCAAGACGCGTTGAATGAAAGATTCTATTTAGTTTCATTAAGGGAAGTCTAGCATGCAGTGTTTTTGGATGAGGGTATCTCTACTGCTTCATTTTTGACACGATTAATAGAATTGTCTCTTGGGAGTCTCCCACACTCAATCCCTGAGGTAAACCGTAACTTATTCACAAGTGAAACATTTCAAATATGCATCCATCTGGACTCGATAGATCTCAAAAAAGAAAATCAGTGGAGATGAGTTCTGCTCGCTTTCCACGTGTGTGTCGGGCTTCCCAGGTGAGTTAGGGCACCTGGTGCGCAGGAGTGTCCGTCCTGCTGCAGGACGTAGCCCCGGTTGCAGCCGCAGCGGTAGGAGCCCCAGCTGTTGGTGCATGTGTGCTGGCACAGCTGGCCCGGGTGGAGCCGACACTCGTCCTCGTCCTCCTGCTCCTCCTGCACTGCATTAGCGGCTTCATCCGTGGCGCCGATGGAGAAGGCCTCCTTGGGGAACTTTCCGTCGGAGACTGGAAGGAGTGAGAGGAGTGAGCGGTTTATCCCCACGCACTTGACCTCATGAAACTGAACACCTACTACTCCTTTAGAATGTTTCAATTCCTACATTCCTAACATTACAAGAAACAAGCTCAAAAGTCAGTGGTCCAAGTGTTCGCCTTCTTAAGTACTTTCTCCTTTGCCGAGGAAGTCCCTTTCATACAGGGTCCCTTAAAAGGTTTCCTTAGTGAAGGAAACACTTCAAGGCACTTACTGTGAGGCCCCTGGTACTTGTGGCCCTGGAACTTCCTTCCATGTAAGCGCCAGTGGACTCAACCTGGATCAAAAAGTGCCACTACTGCGCAGCAGCCTGAGACGGCAGCTCTGGTTATATTGGGTCTTCATTTTTGTATATTGGGAGGAAGTGGAGGCTGTCTCTACAAACTACAAAACCACCGACAGTCGTTGATCTGACGTTACTTCTAAAGACAAGCGGCATGTTCATTAGTTAACTGTCTTATTATGTGGAATTATAGGTGAAGTTAGAGAAAGAGCTGTTCAGGGCTAGACACTCCTGTGTGTTTAGACCAGGCGGCAGCCTCTGGTTCTAAAAAGGTGAAGTCAACGCAGAAGCGCTTTAAACCGGCATTCTCTCCAACGACCTCGGGGACTTTTCTGATTGCAAAAAATAATTATGATTGTATAGAAGCCTATGAGAAAATGTCTCTACTTCTCACTTGGTTTATTCCCTCAGTAAACATTGTACATATGGATAAGAATGAATGTTGGTGGTGGTCGGAGGGGCCGAAGGCGCTGATTGGCAGCCACGCTTCTGTCAGTCTGCCCCAGGGCAGCTGTGGCGACTGATGTAGCTTACCACCACCGGTATGACTGTGCATGTATGACTACTGGACTCTGGACTCTGTAAAGCGACTTTGGGTGTCTAGAGAAGCGCTATATAGGATGAATGATTATTACCTTCGCATTGAAAATGCGGAAGGTTATGTTTTGATCGCCGTGTATTTATTTATTTGTATGCGTGTTAATCGCATAACACAAAAAGTATTAAACCGAATCGCATGAAATTTGGTGGGATGATTGGTTATTATCCGGGGAACATTTGATTAGATTTTGGGATTGATCGGGTCAAAGGTCAAGGTCATGAAAAGGTCAAAATCTTCTTGAATCGCTTGACATTTGGTGGGATGATTGGTTATTATCCGGGGACCATTTGATTAGATTTTGGGATCAATCGGGTCAAAGGTCAAGGTCATGAAAAGGTCAAACTCTTCTTTTTACCATAGCACGGTCAATTTGTATCCAATTGGCATGCAACCAATGCCAAAATGTTCATAATTCAATGCCCAATCTTGTGATATGCGAAGGTATGCGCTCTACCGAGTGCCCATTCTAGTTATATGAGTTTCTGGTTTCAATCTCTAGTTTCAAGTCGAGGCAAAACGTCAGTCCACAAACTGAGAGGTGACATCGCAACAACTCCGTCCACTCCGCATACACAGCCTATGGTTGGGATTGGAACATGTAACTTTAGCCTCATGAAACTGACCTAAAGAGACACCACACCACATCCTCCTCCTTTACATTTACATTCAGACTGATGCTTTCAGCTTCGATGCCTAAACCACCAGTTATAGTGGAAAGGTGAGCTGCGTGCCTTAGCTATAAGAACAAACAGTGCTGTGCACACATGTAGATTCATCATAGCCACCCACATCAAGAGCTAAGGGAAACAGTTTACTGCAGCAGCGATGGACCCAGATTTGGGTTTTTCAGTCAACATTTCTCACAGTCATTACCTTGGGTTTAAATCCGGAGGAGCAAGGCGATTAAACATTTCCTGTTTGAATTAAAAGGCAGTGAGTCATAAGTCTGAAAACATATCCCCCCCCCCCCATGGAAATAATTACAGTGCATCTCATCCATATTTTCATCCCTAAAACACTCGCAAAGTAAAGGCATTCAGAGTGTGTGTGTGTGTGTGTGTGTGAGAGAGAGAGAGCTATACACACACTGACAGAGCGTGAAGAGTTTCTGCTGCTCCTAAACCTCTCACAGCTTTCAGCGGGTTATTTGATTCCCACTTCATCATGACATCATTCACATTTCCCTTTTAAAGCTGAAGGAAATTAGCTGCAGTCGCTAGTTAAGAGCGGGGGCCCATGAAAGGCCGGGATGAGGGGTAATTCCATTGATGTTGTGAATGAAATCACAGGCTCGAGCAATGAGGAGAGGAGACTGGCCGTACCTCACCATCGCACAACTATTCTCGTTAAAAGGACGGCCACGAAGGCTGACTAATAATGAGCCGCACGCTGCGTTGTCTGGTCCCAATATGTAAACGAAGCAGCTGAACAGAGCTCTCAGCCCTCAGAATTTCCTCAGATAATCTGCAGTATAGTACGAGTACGGAAAGACCAAGAGAGAAACAGACGTGTCGTCATCCTGTAATCTTTCTAAACTCTCATTTAACATCTTGGATGCCATTGATGAAAAACATGCAAATTCCTTCCAACAGTTCCCGCAGCTGACGTATTCGGAGGCCAACAGATAGATACAGATACTAATGGCTGTTGGGATATGTTTGTTGTGTTTATTCTGCTTGAAAACTCATTGATGAGAAAGTCACTGCGTTACGTGATTGAAGCGTCGGCAAATGAGGAAGACTTTGCTGGCCCGAGCAGAGACGGCAGCCGGTTCCTGATTCGTCGCAGCTTGGACACATCTATTCCCATTTCTCTGAATGGTAACGGGACTCCTGGCTAATCAAGCGAGAGCATCCAGGCCTTTTATTAGGGGAGATCAAACTCGGCCAATAGCCGACGTCTGAAGTTAACTTCAATGAGGATGAAATAGCGATGGCTCAACCCAACAGCCGTTTTATATTCCAGAAGGTAGTTAAAGTAAATACACTTTGCCGGCAGATCTGTTGAGGAAGCAGAATTAGAGAAAAAGGTTCCGCTTGTCCAAGTATTAAAGAAAGTAATTAGGTTTGCTGCTCCTGCGGCTTCGAAGTTGCTGCAGACCGGTCTCTTTAGGTGTTTATGAGAATAGATTGAAAGAGTTGGAGGAAGGTTCGTCTGGTTGTAGATGTTTTTTTGCACCTGTGTGAACTGGGACATGATGATTTGAGTCTTAGTTTTGGTTTAAGGCATGCTGTAATATAAAACTTTTTAAATTTTTTTTTATTGTCTGTCACTGTTTTATGTTGTATGTCTGAAACTTTATCTTTATGTGCTACTGCTGTCTTTGCCAGGACACTCTTGTAAAGGAGAATTTTAATCCTAATGAGGCTTTTCCTGGTTAAATAAATTAAAATAATGATAACAAATTAAAAGCAACTAGTTCTCACTCCCAACTCGTCATACTCCACCACTTGGTCAGTGTCAACGACTGATACCAATGTACCGAGGCGGCGTTTAGCATCTGGATGAGCTACAGCGGCGGTTTCAGCTAACTCCAATGTGAACCTACCTGCGTCATTATTTGACATTAAGAGCAACTGATGTAAAGAGAAAAGTCCAAAGGTTGGAACGGTCAAATAACACAGGACTATCACCCAGAAGACCGTTGTTTATGTCCCATGTGAAACCAAGTCAACTGATTTATTTTACCATAGTTTTTGTGATGAGTATGTTTGATGCCTACACATAACCAAGAATTTGTGTTGCATTAGTAAACCTAAAAACAAAATAAACCTATGATGAACGAGCAGAAACTGACGTGCTTTCCATGACACGTCCAAAACCGACAATTAGTTTGAAGTTATAGTTAGAAGAGCAGGGCCATTTGACAAGTTGGGAGTGAGAATGGGTTGTAAAAAACAAAAAGTGGTATGACCAGGGTCTGAAATTAGAAAATTGGAAATTAATTAGCCTCTTTACCCTAACAGCAGTACAATAGTACATCTATTCCCAATCCAGACTACACAGTAAACAGGATTTGGGTGTTCTGTTGCAATCTAAAACTAAAAGTTTCAAAGTCTAAATTAAGTATAGTCAAAATATTGTCCCACTGTTAAATGCAGGAAGGAAATGGGAAAGCTATTCACAGCTGCAAAACATTAGACAGATGGCCAATTGTAATAAAAACATTTTTTTTAAAGCTTCAGAAAGGACAAAAAAGGAAAACAGTATCATATATTTTGTTTTTTATGGTTTTAATTTACTTTCTTGTTGCAGAAGCATGCCAAAGTCGCCGTTGGACTGACATCCATCGATGTATGGCATCATTGCCAACTGTAAATAATATATTTTGTCTGGAGATGGACCGTGTCGAATCAATCGTTGGCAATGGCAGCGCAAGACGTAGAGGAACGATTTATGTTGGACTTGTCCCAAACATGTTGAATAAAACAATGACAGCATCACAAGATCAAGTCCTTTTATTCTGCTCTCTACCAGAGAATGTATCAGAAGTGGACGTAGTCACAGTCAGCCATTGGTTTGTGGACACTTTTGAAGCCTTTAGTTTGGTACTTTGGCCATTGTCATCTTGGTTTGCTATAAGCAACCAGAAGTGCCACGAGAGGGAGGAGCTAAGTACAACCGAACATTTATAGGTTTGTTACATTAAGTTTCATTAAATGAAAACCCACTTTAAAAGACAAAACAAAACAAGTCTGTGGTAGCGACCTCACAACCACAAGGTAGCCCACCCTAAAGTGTACCCTCAGTTATGGTGTATTTGACTCTAAATGCTGTATTTTTGTTCATTTTCTCATTGATTTTTTATACAATTGGACTTGAAAATCAGGGCGACATCTGATTGGCTACAGATAGGTCCTATGCACGGGAGGGGAGTCTCAAAAACCCATGCACAAATGTGTCGCGATGCACAAACGAATGCAGTGCGATCGACAAACAAACAAATAAAAATGTGTTTATGTGTGCACTGGAATGTATTTGTGAATCGTTCTGCGTGCATTTATGAATCTTAATTCAATTGTAAATCCTTCTGGGTGCATTTATAAATCGAATACATTTGTGAATTGTTCTGTGTGTATATTTGTGAATCTTTGTGTTTGCATTTGTGAGTCTCTCTGTGTGCATTTGCAATTATGGAGACTGATCTGACCCTGTAGTATATTCCTTTAAAAGAGTGATATACTGTAAGTTCCGTAGCCTGTAACCCTACAATTGGTGGGTGGGGTTGGGAATGAGGTTTTAAATTTCAATCTGTAATTGCCCTGAGACATGTGTGAATCCTCTAACCTGGTGGGATAAAAACTGTGAAAATCAATAAAACAATTTTTTTTTTAAAAGAGTGAATTTGATGAATGAATTTAAAATATTCCAGATGTAATAAGAGACCTGATATCTAATTATTGTAACTATTCTTACGCGTGTTTATTAGTTTTTTCTTCCCTTGCCTCTTCGACTAGCGCTGACTACAAGGGGCTGTTTTTAACATACAACACCAATGAGCACAAGGAATTGTGCTTCCCATATCTGTAAAACACTGCTGTGCGGCGGGAGACGGGTACCTTTTCTAGGCCGAGACGTCGGCCTGGGCTTCTGCTTCCTCGTCAGTGGAATCTGCCTCGTACCCTCCTGCTCCTCCTTTTCCTCCTCCTCCTCGCAGCAAGTGAGGAAAACGTGCCCGCACGGGTAGCCCAGGTACTGGTGGGCATCGCAACCCCGTCCTTCACTGCGCACGTGCAAGCCGAGGGCACAGCAGCTGCAGCACACCTGCCCATCCGGACACAGAAGCACCATTAGCGTGCCACCGGGATGCCGTTCACATCTCTAATCACCGCCTCTCTTCATGGCGCCTCCGCCATGAGAGCTGCTTTCGTCAACCAGCCGGAGGGGGCAGACGGAACGAGCCAATCAGGCCAGCAGGCTGGTTCATCTCTGTGGACGCAAGGGCTTCGACCGCTGTGTCGTGCAAAGAAAACCAGACTTTCACCTTTTTTATTACACTTTCCTCAAAAACAATGACCTGGCACAGCGTTTTGGCTCGGCTGCCTCGACATAAGAAACGGCTGGCTCGAGGGCCAAACCGCTGGGTTTCCTCTTGGAGGAACGGGGAATGCGGTCGGAGCTGACTCGGAGCAAAGGCACGACTCCCATTTTTCATATGGAAGTGTTCACGGGGCTCGCTGAATGCAGAAACGGGAGGTTTTGGCAGTTATTTATGAATATATTCAACCTGTTAGCCAACAAAGACAAATTAACTTTTACAAAAGCGTCTCTGCTGAAACATTTTGTAATTTAAATCTCAATCAGGCAAAAATAATAGTGCATTCCAGGGGATGTTGAAATAAATTGAAACTCGGTATTCACCAATTTATTGTGGCGGTTCCAAGGAATTCCGTAATTGATCGCTGCCTACTATATAACTGTAACTGTTATGTTTTCCTGAGCTGTTTGAAATATTAAATCATACCATACATGACGTGACTAAAAAATATAAAATATTTTAATTAGAATCAATTCAGTGTTTGTTTTATGGAGAACCTCGGCGTCTAGAAAATGTTTTCGCCGTCGACCCATAACTCGTCTTTCAGTCACGCCTCAACAATCTTCCTCTCGTTTCCTCTCTTGTCACTCTCCATTGAGAGGGTATGGTGGTGTGATGCTAACGTACCTGGTAGGAGTCATCTGTGCACTGGTCCTCCTCCACTTCACAGGCAGCGCCTCCTCTGGCTGAAGTCATGCCCGATTCACACTGGCTCTCTTTTACAGAGCTGAGGCAGCACTGCTTCCATGCAACACTTGACACACACACACACACACTCATTAACTACACTTATTGAGAGTCGTGTTGAGACCAAATTATGCAGACAACAGGGGGATTTTTTTCCGTCCAGACTGGCTCACTTGAACTCGAGAGGTGGAGACTAACAACCGGTGTTTTCTGAGAGCACCTTAGTCAACTGGTCAACGTGAATTGGCGGCATTGCTGCCAGTCAAGTTGCAGTTAATATCCATGTCATTAATGATTACATCATTGCATCCCGTTGTCACAATTAACATTTGAATTCTTGAGTTAACAAAATAAATACCTGAAAAAAGTCAAAGTAAAAAAAACGGCAACTGTTGCTAAGTATGAAATGTGTATAAAGGTGTGGAATCCCTTTTTATTTTTATTTTCTTTACTTGTGGTTTTGTAGTTTAATCCAAAAAATAAAAAACGTGAAGCTAACACAGCTAACTTACCTGCATATGGAGTGCCTGTCGTTGTTCAGCAGTCGCATGTGGTTGCAGTGGAGGTTGTCTGCGGCCCATTTCTGGCCAGCGGCGCAGCAGCTCTGCAGCAGTTCTTCAGCAGAGGCACCTGGACCTGCAGCCCGGAGACATGCGGATATGCATAGTAGGCTACGTCAGTAGCGCACACAGAAGACTGATGGAATAAAAAGCAGTGGAGCAGTAAATCCCCCCGGTGTCTACACAGCTAGACTGAAAGGAACTGGCAGAAGCCCAGAGGAAGGGAAGTGAATATGGCGAGCAATCGCACAGAAACATATGGTAGACTGCACGGGCCTCAAAGGCGCCATTACTATTTCTACAGCTGACTAAAGAGGAGCAGTCACGTTAGTAGAACACAGTAGCCCCTATTTTATGATTGGAAACCTCGCTCAGGTCAGAAGGAAGTTACAGTTTTCTTCAATAAATACTTTTCAGAAGTAGAACGTCAGTCCACACGTCGGGTCGCGAACAACGAGTTGGAAGATTGGCAAAGAGTCAGCATTTTTTTTTACCTAGAGGCTACTAATTCTATTCATTACAATTCAATTCATTTTATTTTGTCTAGCGATCTGTACACAAACGACATCCTTGTCCCACAACCTCACAAGCGACCAGGAGGCAAAGTCCAGTTTGTTTTTTCGGCTGGTGTCTGGTTGGTAATCCAAGATGGGGACGATGAAATAATCGCCTAACACAGGCTTTCGAAACGAAAGTCCACAAATCAATGGGTGATGTCACGATGTCGCCGTCCGTGAAACAGTCCGTGGTTGAACCGGTATAATACTGGTCGCATTTTGAATGCAGTATTTCCATAATTACAATTACAGAGGGATTACTACAGTTGTCAGTCGATCCTGAGTCCGGTGTGAATGTTGCTTTGTGCCACTGGGAACATTTTAAAAATGTACTTTGAGCTGCAGGTGACATTTGATAAAAAGTGAAGTCCTAAAAAAGACATGTTATGAAAGCAAAAATAGCTTACGTATGAAAGAACAAAGTGTGTCTTTTCTCCTATTTGTCCTGCCTCAATAAGGCTTACATTGCAAAACATTATGAATTGCTCTGTAAATTCAATCAGCTGTCCTTGTTAACTGGCCATTTATGTCATTCAATGAAAGAAAACCCAAAATAAAATGCCAGAAACGGCACCGTCTCCACTTTGCCACCCACTTAATCCGGAGAAATGGCATCGCTTCAATGTCATCAACTGAGGGGAAGGAGCATAAAACCCATGTTCGATCCATTAAATCCCCATAATTGAATGAATGCATTTCATATTTCTGAACCATGGGCTTCTGTTGATGCTTAACCCCCCCACCCAAAACCCCTCAAAAAAAATCTGCATACCATAACTGCCTGCGTCAACAGGCCGATGACGTGGCATCCTCCACAGTGCCCCCCCCACCCTCCGCCCAGAAATTAACTTGACCGCACGCTCATTCACACACACCTACACACACCTTCACACAACACTTCTCTCCGTGCCCTTTCTTACAAAATAAACACATTAAGAAAGAGCTTTGGTTTTTCCTTTCAATCAACCTCCGTCGGCTTCACTGTACAGAACAATTTGCAAAGTATTCATATGCATATTGCCGTGAAATTAAGTTTTGTAACTTTAAAAACACGGGTCTGATTTATGTCTATAAAAAAATCAAATAATAATTTAGACACACACTTAACAGAGTTCATCACGCTTTGTTGTGAAAATTCCTGTTAAGCATGAAGCTTATTTCAAGCAATTAGAAACGGCTACATCAGAGCATTGGCCCGCAGGGGGCCGAATAAAGCACTGTGATCAGATTAAGCCAGCTCCTGCATGTAATATCCATTGTGTTCACCTACAAGTGTAATACGTCTCAACTATGCTAATCCCGTTCACATAAAACATGAAAAACGAAAAAGTACCACGGAGCTGGGAATGCCTTAAATAGCTGCGCTTTGAGCTTTACTTTGAAAGTTCTTTCATTTCGCTGCATTGGGTTTCATCTCGATCCCGGCTCCTTTTGGCGCTCGGCAAACAATCGTTTAAAGGAAAGGCTGTCTGTGAATAATTCAAAAGCACCGTCTTCGGGAAACAGTGTCAAGTCGACATGCGAGAAAAAAAAACCAAAGTCAGTTTTTTATTTTAACCACCAAGAAAAACATTGGTGTTTCACTCCTTAAAAAATGTGTTCTTCTAGAATTCTGGAAGACTTTCATCCCAGACACAGTAATGTGTGAGGCTGATGACTCCCCCTGCAAGCTGCGGGATCTGTCTTTCAGCTTTGCCGACTATCGCATCGAGGTATGCGTCCTTTCATTTTGGACGGATGAATGACGCCGACGTCAGGAAACGATTGTTCACACAGCTGCCGGTGTGCTCTTCTTGGTTCTTCTGCCTGTTGCCAAGCAGTAAAAACATCATCCCTGTTCGTTTTCTCCAGAGAGAAAAAAAAAAGGAAACTGCGTTTTTGAAGTTATAACCTGCGTAGGTTCATTATTTCGCACTAGGTGGGAAAACTGGAAACAGTGTGATACCCCACCGTTATGCAAAGCAAAAATTCCCGAGGTGCAGCCATAAGGGGGTCGGTTGACACCCTTGAGCAGCCGACTAATTATCTGAGAAACAATGGAAACGGGCACCTGTATTTATAGTATACACTTTTTGTGTAGCAATTGTTAAAAAAGAATGGACATGGTGGCAGCGATTCTTTTCCCCCTCACACTGCTCGCTTCGTCTGGACAAACACAGACCCGTCTCACGCCACGCCGACACACATGTCAGACACATCTGCACCGCCTGAGAGCGCACAACAACGACTGCAGCACGCGACAGCGAGACGTTAGCAGCCACTAATGTCTCACAAAATGAACGCAGATGAACTGACAACACGGGAAATGATTGATTCTTAACGCTCAGACAGAAGTACGAGACAATTAGTGTTGAGCATTGCTGATATGATGGAGGCTCTTCTCTGGATGAAATATCAGAAACTGCATTTACATTGTGTCCCCTTTGCAAAATGTAATTCCAGGATGTATTCAATTATCCCATAACTTGTATTGTATTATGAATTCTTCACTTAAATACAGTATACTACCGTTCAAAAGTTTGGGGTCACTTAGAAATGTCTTTATTTTTCAAAGAAAAGCACTGTTTTTTCAATAAAGATAACATTAATCAAAAATACACACTATACATTGTTAATGTGGTAAATGACTATTCTAGGTGGAAACGTCTGGTTTCTAATGAAATATCTCCAGAGGTGTATAGAGGCCCATTTCCATCAACTATCACTCCAGTGTTCTAAAGGTACATTGTGTTTGCTAATCGCCTTAGAAGACTAATATCTGATGAGAAAACCCTTGTGCAATTATGTTAGCACAGCTGAAAACGGTTATGCTGGTGATATAAGCTATACAACTGGCCTTCCTTTGAGCTTGAAGTTTGAAGAACACAATTAATACTTCAAATATTAATAATTATTTCTAACCTTGTCAATGTCTTGACTATATTTTCTATTCAATTTTCAATTCATTTGATAAATAAAAGTGAGTTTTCATGGAAGATACAAAATTGTCTGGATGACCCCAAAATTTTGAACGGTAGTGTATGTATATACTGACGTACATATCTATATATTTCTGTTTTCCAAATATTAAATGTGGTTAAAAAGGCTTTAAAGCGGTAAAAATCAATCTTTCTTATTTTAACAATGTAATGTAAAAACAGCTGTTCGTACTGACCGACTCCCGTATGATTGGCCCAGGTAAGAGTGATGCAAGCCACAAACGGCTGTTAGTATGCGCCTCAAAGAGCTGTTTTTACAGGATACAAATAAATGTTTCTATAGGCTATAAATAGCTGTTTTTTAAACGCTACAAACAGTTTGTATGCAGCACAAAGTATTAGTGCTACATTGTTATGTGAATGCACTGATTAATAAATGTATTGTTTGATTGTGACATAGTGTGTTGCTGCTACTTAGACTTTATTAGACTATATTATTGGTTAAATCAATGAACTTTATGAATTAAAAAAAGTTAACTTTCAGTCAGTCAACAATTATGCCTTTTCCCCTGACAACAGCCGCCTGCTGCTGGAAAACAAGTGTGTAAAACCAGAATAATGTAAAAATATGGATCGGTGCAGCTTTAAAGCTTTAATCTGCAAACCCTACAGAACATCATATGTTTGATGTTAGGGCACAGTTCTAATGCCTAAAGGTAAAATTCAGAAATACAAAGTTATGGGGCAGACAAACAACTTGGACCGACATAGACATGTAACATCAGCTCAGTACTGTTGGAGTAGATGTTGTTACAACCCTGACGAACACTCCAGCCGCACCAAGACAAAACAACGTCTCCGTTACACAACCCTTCTTTCCTGTTGAGCTTTTCTCAGACGTAGAACATGATGTATCTGGGTGCTCTCTGGTTCCATGTGTGTATTTGTGCAGCCAGTATGAATGGACTAACGGGGCATTAAAGGCATTCGGGGAGTGTCGTAACAATACGGTTAATTGAGTGGAATATTAGAGTTCATGTCTCCGACTTCTAGGCCAGGATGAAGAGCACAATACTTTATCTGTTTCCACCCCACATGGGTTCTGGAGCCCCTCCTCACTGGCTTAGCTCAACACAGAGTGTTAAACGATAACCAACGCAACCAAAAGGACATTTCAGTTTATTACGGCGAAGTTGAAACTGGTTTCCTATTTCAATCTTTGCTCTGTTAAAGCTCTGTGATTAAAAGAATCATCTGAACGTAAAGGACCAGCATTTTTTCCGCTCATTGAAGACATCGTTCCATAATGTACATCATCTTAACCCTCCTGTCGCCTTCGGGTCAATTTGACCCGATTCAATGTTTAATGTCGGTGTTCTTTCGGGAGTCAACAAACAAACATAAAGTACCTCACACTTAAACTTGGAAAACAATATTAATTCTAATAATTTTCTGGAGATTTTAATAGCTGGGGTCATATTGACCTCAAGGGTAAAATATGTTAGTAAATATAAAGGTAACAGGAGGGTTAAACATTGAATCGGGTCATATTGACCCGAAGGCGACAGGAGGGTGAAACATTGAATCGGGTCAAATTGACCCGAAGGCAACACAAGGGTTAAATCAGCCACGTGAAAAATAAAATGGCAACTCAGTCACATGAATGGCCAAAATGTTTCTCATGCATTGTAAATTATAGAAATCTTCTAATTAGTTTCATGGTAAGGAGACGAAAGCTGTCTTGGACAGTTAAAACATGTTTAAATAGTAATAATGGTTTATACTGTATATATATAATGATATTGTTGTATGTGTTATACTTCTATATAACTGTAGAGAAGAAGTTGATATAATCACGGAATTCCACAAGGCTCTGTGCTTGGACCAATTTTATTTACCTTATATATGCTTCCTTTGGGCAATATTATCAGGAAACACTGCATAAACTTTCACTGTTATGCAGATGATACTCAATAATATTTCACATTATAGAGCGGCACTTCATATTTTAAAAACATCTTTCAAGGCTCGAACACATTTCTCTGTCTGTTTGTAACTTTCGTCGAAGTCCATTCATGTCGTGCGACGGGGATGGCGTGCAATGTAGCCAATACTTTGCTTTAGCCTGGGATGCTAATGGTTGGCCACATAAGAGCATGAATGCAATTTGAATGTTTTTCTTCATCCCAAAGACCACAAGACTAAATAAACACAGCTGTAGCCTATGTTCACACACAACATGCATTTCCCTCTGTGACGTTTAATTTGCGGTTGCCTGTGCGTGGAGAACATTTCCAGCCAGAGATCACACCCATTGTCACCGTTTCAAGTTGGCAGACTGGCAACTTTTTAATTCAGGCCAGACAGACAGGTGTATTTTCAAAGGAAGATCTTCAAATATCCAGTCAGTGAGTGCATTGTTGTCTCAGGTGGAAATTCCATTCTCTACAATGTCGCTAATGAACAACAGCCTTGTTTTTAGTCACACTTTTTAAGGTCAGTCCATCCGAATTCATACAAGGCACAGCGGTATGCGAGTGACATCGTCTCTGCCTTTTCTCTTCATTGAGGCCCCCGCGGTCTCGTCTGTAAAGCAGATGGTCACATAATGGACTGTGGGCTTGAAAGCAACGTCTTCACCCTGAGCCCAGGCCCGTCCCCTGGAATATGTTACTCCGCTAAAATAAAGAAAGGCCTGCACAGTACAGTACTGGCTTCTCTTTTGTCTCACGCTCTGCGTTCATCAGGGGCAAAGCCAGAACTAATGGGTGCTCCACTCAACCCTTTGCGAGGTTGACGGCCAACATCGCTGCGACGACGCGTTCCTGTAGGTACATGCTGCACAACATCAGGAGAATACGTCCTCTTCTTACTCAGAAGGCGGCGCAGGCTCAGGTCATTTCACGCCGCCCGACTGCAACCTGCTCCTCTGGTCTACCTGCTGCCAAGGCCATCCTCTGCAGCTCATCCAGAAGAATGCAGCAGCGCCTTGGTCTTCAGCCTCCAAAATTCACACACCACTCACACTCCTCCCCTCCTCCTCTGGTTACCGCTGCTGGCTGTCGAAAACACCATCCAAAACCTGGCGTGCCCGGCGCGGGGCCGGCCCGGATCCGGGGCCGCCCCGTCACACCCCACACCGTTCCGGCACCCGCGCCGCCGAAACGTCGACTCAACTTGCTTGCCTCGTGCACCTCGAAAAATCACTCACACTGAATCCAGATCGTTTGCTGTCCTGTGGAGTGAGCTCCCCCACAGAGTCACAAGACAAGGTCTCTCACAGGAGACTGCCGGAGACTGAAAACACACCTTCTCCGCTTAATTCTGGATTACAGATTTCAGTGGCAGTGGCTAGCAGACAGCACTTACTTTAGTCTTTTTTAGTGGTACTTTTGTGATTATGTTACTTCCTGTATTCTTTGTTTGTTTGTTGTTTGTTGTTAAATTATTTTGGTGTTGAGTTCGTAGTTACTTTGGATAAAAAATGCTAAATGAAATGACATGTAATGTAATGTAATGTTCCCTGAAACAAAAGAGCTACCTGTTGCTCTCAACAAGTCTTGCTATTTTCCTAGAAAAGCTAATCTCCTGCGATTGCCCATCCGGCTTCCCACTACCAATCAGCCCCTTTTTATGCCTCGCAATCTATCCGCCGTAGACAGCCGTCAACAGCAGCCGGTCCACAGCGGAGCACTGGGCCCGGCTCCAGCTGCCTCGTGGGAAATGTTGCCCGCTGTTTCTTTCCAAATATCAGACAGCAGGGTGGCAAAAAAAGTAAAATCTCGAAGTCGAATTTAAAAAATGTGTCCACCAAACTTTATTAAAACATTTTTAAAAGGTTACTAAGTTCTGCACCTGATTTAGCTTCAACTAACGTGTTCCTAAACATAATGGATTGGCTCGAAAAAACGTACTCACACCAAAAGAGAGTAAATTAGTTATTTCCTTGATATTCTGGGATATGCTCTGTCTGCCACAGTTTGTTACGCTCAATGCTGCCAGCACCAGGCTGGATCATCCTCGTATCCAGCAGAGCAGAAGTCTGGATTCTATTTGAGCTGTGGACCAGACATGGCCTTGACAGCAGAGTTTTGAAAGAGCTGCCCTCCAGGCTGCGAAAAAGGAAAGACTCTTTCAAATCAACCCCTCACATCTGCCAGTGAGAGCAGCCCCACTATCGTTTGGTTCCAAAATAAAAATTATAGCAAGACTCTACTCCTAATATCCTGTTCTCAAACTGGTAATAGTGTCTAACTTTAGTAGCTTTAAAGGAGGTGAGAAAAAAAGAAGACACGATGAAAAGAGACAGACTTGTTTGGGGAAACTGGCTGCTTCCAAGGTTCCATCAATGCAATCATTTGAAATACATTTTTAGTTATTAACATAAATTACAAAAGGAAACAACAACTATTCACAAATAAGCCTATTTTTTGGTAATCAAGGCATTCTGTGTCAATATAGCTTGACAGTGTAGAAGCACTCATCAATGTGGTAGTTACTCTGCAGTTCCCGCTTAATGTGAATCTGGTCACTTAACATGTGGCATGCTTTAACCCAACGGAGATCCAGATGGCAGCTTCGCTCTTCAAAACTGCATTCCCAATAGTTTATTCCAGACCTATGTGAATACAAAGGAGGTAGTCCAGAGGTATAACAACAAATCAACACATGGCTTAAAACGGGCAGAACAGCCACTCTAATCTGTAAACTGAGCTTTCTACACAATTAAGGCATATACTTCAAATTCATGCTGTTCAGGTACACACGTGAGTTGAAATGCATAATTGTGTTATCTATGCTAGTTATGTTGTCCCAATCTATTGTAAAGTTCACAAGGAAACCATAAACGAAGAAAATAGAAATGCTGTTAAATCGTATTGTTGTGTGTAAGCCTGAGATTTCCACAGCCTCAATTTAGTGGAATATAGTGGAGTGAATAGAAGGCCTTTACAAAATCCACAGACCACCTTATTGTACCCATTGTAACTAGGTTATACTAAATAAATACTTTTCTCACTATTAACTTGTCACTGGATTATTCAGAATAACATGAACATATCCAAATCCTACGTGCATGACTACAGATCACTAGATGTCCCGTTGTATGAATTGTTGGTTCATTTGGGAGAATTGACCCTTTAGAGATGCAATACAAGAGATTGTTTAGAAAAACCACAGGATGTCTTACACAAACGTGATCGCACATAAATACATGAAATTAGCGAAACCTCGGAGCATCTTTTCAAATGAAAACAATTTAATGTTAGGATTAGGAGGGGGAAAGATCCCGGTTCGGGTTAAAAGAACTCTGTTACATAACGTCTTTTAAAGCAAAAAGCACATAATATTTGTGTCTTGCATCAAACATGATGGGTTATTGACACTGCAATAAATAAATAAAAACAGCAAACAAAAGCTTTTGTTTCAGTAGAATGCTTTTTAAATGACAAATGAATCTGACTTGCAATGAAAACCTGATTTGATTTCAGTGCCAATAGTTCAGCTCTCAAACATTATGTTTGACTATTAATAATAGTTGATTTACTTCCCTTTGGCATTCCGTGTATTACGTAATGCATCGTTAACAGGTCATGGTAACTTCAGGCTGCTCGTATTGGTTCCCTCTTCCGTTCTTTGGCAGCACAATTGCTCCAAATGCTCCCCATCGCAAAACTAGCCTTGATTATTTTCTGTTCCCCTGATTAGCAGATTCAAGTGTTTGTTGCCTCTGCCTTTCCTACAAACAAAATTAAAACAAATGCAGTTTTTGCATGATCACAGCTGTTTGATGTTCCACATCACGGCCGCCTGCAATCGCGACCCAGCCGTTTCCTCGGCGTTCAGATATACGGAGTATGCCCCCGTGACAGATGACGGACCCCCGCTCGACATCGTCATCCGCCTTATGCCTCCCGCCGCCGACCCCCGCGAGCAGATTTGCTCTGTCACTGGCCGAGAACCGAGCGGGGGGGTAACGCGCGAGAGTTTTTCGGAGATCCACTTAAGATATGTAAAAAAGAAAGCCATCAAGCTTGAGTTATATGCAAGAAATATAACAGGAGATGGGAATCAATATCATCCATTATTCACAATAGCTATGCCAGTTGCTCTAAATGCTGACACACTCTGGGAATAACAATAGCCATGAAAAAACTATCTGATTTTTCAACCAGGGCTGAGCTTTATTCCATGAAGAGCCGAGGAATAATTGCCAGAGGAAGTAAAGACAATATGTGTGTGTCTTAGATTTTGCTCAGACAGTTCGATACAGAATGGGATAAAGTCAGGATCAGTGTTGTTGTTTTTCTGGCCCACTATGACAACATTGGCACAACCTTTTTGTCTTGTGCACCCGAGCACCTGCATCCTGCGATGTGACACTTTTGGCGGCCCACATATATATCGGTTATTATCTGTGCAGTCGATATGCTTAGCTGCAGGAGATGCAGCATTGTTTTGGTGGCTGGGGTCATAGGGTGGGTCGGGATGAACCAGAGACGGCGCTTGGAAGGAGGTGTTGTGGCTCAAGGGGTTCGTACCGACTCCCCAAGGCAATAACACAACCCTCTCATCCATCACATGTAACGTCACCGACTTCAAATAAGAAACAAGCAAAAAATACCTCAGGGCACTTGGAGAAGTTAATTTGGGGGATTGTATCTGGCGTGGTTGTAGGACACCTGAGGGTCGTCCATCTTCGAGCCGATAATGAGACGGAGCTCCCACCGACATCGTAAATAACTGGGATTGTGTCCCTTTGGTCCGTTTAACTCGGTCAAGTCAATACTGTCGGCAACACTAATAGAGAGCCTGATGATTTGTGCCCGCTGCCGAGTCTGGCTGACATCATTTAAAGGTGTTTCTTTTCACTCAATAGCCTGATCTGTCTATGGTCAATCTACCAAGAGTAGACCCCCGCGGCGCGGCCTATATGGAGTCCTTTTGAACGACAACAGCATGGTTACAAGTGGCAGAAAAATAACTCACAAAACATCTAAAACTTCCAGTAGTTAAGATAAAATAATCCTGTATTAGTCCCGCAGTGGGGGAATTACAGCAGTAAAGGGGTAAAGTGCATACAAGACATAGTCGGATCAGATATAACAGCAAATAAAACAATTAACAGCCTAAAGTAGCTGAATAATAAATACAATATACACTAATATGTACACACAGGCGGAATAAATATGGCTATTTCCACAGTTTATTGGTAATTAATATTGCGCAGGTTGGATTGAATGAGGTGATTGGTGTTTTAAGTATATTTTTAAGTGTTTTGTGGTCCACTGGGAGCTCAGCTGGTTGTGCAGCCTGACAGCAGCAGGAAGGAAGGACTTGCGGTAGCTCCCCTCCACACCCTGGGGGTGAAGCGGGCGGTGGCTGAAGGAGCTGTGCAGAGCTGCCAGGGTGTCCTGCATGGGGTGGGAGGTGTTGTTCATCAGGGATGATAGCTTCGCCATCATCCTCCTGTCTCCCACCTCCACCGTATCCAGTGGACACCCCAGTGCACTGTTGGCCTTCTTGATACGTTTGTTTAGTCTCTTCCTGTCAGGTGTCGAGATGCTGCTGCTCCAACAGACCACTCCGTAGAAGATGGCTGATGCCACCGCAGAGTCAAAGAAGGTTTTTTAGGAATGCTCCCTCCACTCCTAAAGACCTGTCTCCTCAGCAGATAGTCTCCTCTGTCCTTTTTCATAGAGAGCATGTGTGTGGTCAGCCCAGTCCAGTTTATTGTTCAAGTGAACACCCAGGTTCTTATTGTGATTGTAAAATCGTATGTCTATTCCCCGGATGTTCACTGGTTCCAGGGGAGAGTGTTTACCCCGGCGGAAGTCCACCACCAGTTCTTTGGTTTTAGTTGATCTGGAGGCGGTTCCTCTGGCACCATCCTATAAAGTCCTGGTTAAATCCCCTGTATTCCCTGTCATCCTCGGCGGAAATGAGGCCTTTTCCAGGTGAGAAGATGAAGGCGTCATCCACCCCGATGCCAGACTGGTAAGAGAACTGAAGTGGGTCCAGAGATGAGCTCACCAGGAGGCGGAGATGGACAAGGACCAACCTCTCCACGATCTTCATCAGGTGGGATGTTAAAGCCACCGGCCTGAAGCTGTTGAAGTCTTTGGGTCTTTTGTACAAGTACCACGCAGGATGTCTTCCAAAGCTGTGATACTTTCCCCAGCCTCAGGCTCAAGTTGAAGACGTGCTCCACTATCCCGCACAGCTGGTCTGCGCAGGATTTGAGGAGCCTTGAGCTGATGCCGTCTGGACCCGTGGCCTTTTTCACCTTCATCCTCCTCAGTTCTTGGTTGTTTCAGAAGCAGGAACTCTTTTTTTAAAGCACACTGATATTTACAATGATGTAAATTTCTTATCATCCAAAACTACAACCTTAATCACAGTACGTCATGTGGTTCATTCCTTTTGGCTAGAGGGGAGGGGGATGATACACATTTAACGGTTCTGTTTTTAGCAGCCGATTTAACTTGTTTTTTGCCTGAACTAGGGTTCTTCCGCATTAAATGATTTTGTAATCATACTTCTTTTTTTTAATAGATGGATGAAATGCATACATGCAAGCATGGATGAATGAAATGGATGGAAAGTTGAGGCCTTTATTTGTACCACTCTTTGTCTAGTGACGCTGTAACCTACCATGATGCTCCCAAACAATGGATCTGAATGACATCGGAGGCTCTTCCAGCTCTGGTTTCTCATTTGCCATACTGACAACACTACACCCAGGGTTAACCTGACTAACACGGTGTAGCAAACACTGTCTCACTGACATGTCTGGTTCACATACCAAACAGTTTGGTTGGAAAAGACGTACTGTTAGACCTGTAATGAATGGTAAAACTCCCTAGTGCTTATCTAAAAGACTGCTAAAAGTTATGAGGTCAGATGTGATTTCAGGCTTTCAGCTTTCTATGATTATTTGTTTGAAATCCATTTGAACCTCAAAAAGCAGGCAATCCTGCAACTGAAAACCAATAAAGTCAACTCAAGATAAATAGGTCCAATTAGGTTGAAAAAATAAGAAAAATGCCTCGCTTGAAACTAAAGTCCAGAAGGCTGAAATGATCAGAAAGTGCAAAAAAGATGCTGCATTGGAATCATGTCACATAAAGAGAGACAATTCCAGGACCATTTGTAAGAAGCTGATGGTGTGTTTTCGGCCGAGTTTATTATTCATTGCAGTAAGTGACTCTTCTTGGTTGGCTCCCACACAGAGGAGTTTCAATATACTTCATTTAATTCAATTCAATTCAATTCAGTTTATTTGTATAGCCCAATTTCACAAATTACAAATTTGTCTCGGAGTGCTTTACAATCTGTACACATAGACATCCCTGCCCCAAAACCTCACATCGGACCAGGAAAAACTCCCAAATAACCCTTCAGGGGGAAAAAAAAGGGAAGAAACCTGGAGGAGAGCAACAGAGGAGGATCCCTCTCCTAGGATGGACATATGCAATAGATGTAATGTGTACAGAAGGACAGATTTAGAGTTAAAATACATTCAATGAATATGACAGAGTGTATGAATAGTTCATAGTAGGCATATTCCACGATGAAGACCTCCACGATCCATCAGGCAGATGGCGGTGGGGAGGAGGAGTGGGCGGAGTCTCAACAGGACAGTGGCGTAGTCATGAGCAGGAATTCCACGACCCAGACGATCCATCAGGCAGATAGGATCTATGCCGCCTCATAGGGTCCGATGACCCCATGAGACGAAAGTCAAAAGGACTTCGGGAGAAAGCAGAGTTAGTAACGTGTGATTGAGAGATGAAAATTCATCCTTAAGGAGAGAAAAAGAGGAGATAGGTACTCAGTGCATCCTAAAACGTCCCCGGCAGCTATAAGCCTATAGCAGCATATCAACGGCTGGACCAGGGCAAACCTGATTCAGCCCTAACTATAAGCTCTGTCAAAGAGGAAGGTCTTAAGTCTACTCTTAAACGAGGTGACTGTGTCTGCCTCCCGGACTGAAATTGGAAGCTGGTTCCATAAAAGAGGAGCATGATAACAAAAGGCTCTGGCTCCCATACTACTTTTTAAGACTCTAGGAACTACAAGTAGTCCGCATTTAGTGAGCGTAGCTCTCTAGTGGGGCAATATGGTACGACAAGCTCCTTAAGATATGATGGAGCATCACCAATCAAGGCTTTGTAGGTTAAGAGAAGAATTTTAAAAGTGATTCTTGATTTTACTGGGAGCCAGTGCAGAGCAGCTAGTGCAGGAGTGATGTGATCTCTTTTCTTAGTTTTAGTGAGAACACGAGCTGCAGCATTCTGGATCAACTGGAGGACCTAAGAGATTTATTAGAGCAGCCTGCTAATAAGGAGTTGCAGTAATCCAGTCTCAAGTAACGAACGTGAACCAATTTTTTCTGCATCTTTTGAGACAAGATGTGCCTGATTTTTGAAATATTACGAGATGAAAGAATGCAGTACTTGAGATTTGCTTTACGTGGGAGTTAAAGGACAAGTCCCATCAAAGATAACGCCAAGATTCTTTACAGTGGTGTTGGATGCCAGGGCAATGCCGTCTACAGAATCCACATCACCAGATAATTGATCTCTGAGGTGCTCAGGGCCGATTAAAATTACTTGGTTTTGTCTGAGTTTAACATCAAGAAGTTGCAGGTCATCCATGTTTTATGTCTTTAAGACATGCTTGAATTTTACAGAGTTGGTTGCTCTCCTCTGGTTTTATCGATAAATATAGTTGACTGTCATCTGCATAACAATGAAAGTTTATAGAGTGTTTCCTGATAATATTGCCCAAAGGAAGCATGTATAAGGTAAATAAAATTGGTCCAAGCACAGAACCTTGTGGAACTCCGTGATTAACGTTGGTGGTTATCGGCGTCATCGTTTACAAATACAAACTGAGATCGATCTGATAAATAGGATTTAAACCAAATTAGTGCCGTGCCTGAAATGCCAATCGACTGCTCCAGTCTCTGTAACAGGATGTCATGGTCAATGGTGTCGAATGCAGCACTAAGGTCTAACAAGACCAGGACAGAGAGGAGTCCTTTATCTGCTGCCATTAAGAGGTCATTTGTAATTTTCACCAGTGCCGTCTCGGTGCTGTGGTGTTTTCTAAATCCTGATTGAAATTTCTCAAATAAACTATTATGATGTAGAAAGTCGCACAACTGATTTGCGACCACTTTCTCAAGGATCTTGGAGAGGAAGGGGAGGTTAGAGATCGGTCTGTAGTTAGCCAATACCTCTGGATCCAGAGTGGGCTTCTTCAGGAGAGGTTTAATAACAGCCACCTTGAAGGAGTGTGGTACGTGGCCTGTTAGCAGAGACACATTGATAATATCTAATAGAGAGCCGCCAATTAAAGGCAAAACGTCTTTAAGCAGCCTCGTCGGGATGGGGTCCAAGAGACAGGTAGACGTGTTCGAAGTAGAAACCGTATGTATTCCCTTATTTTTCGTTCTGTTATTGGGTAAATTGTTTCCATCCAGATGAAAATAAACTTCTGGGTAAAAATGTAGTTCTTTGATTGTAAGCTGTCTTTAAATAATGAATACTGACCTTGAGTCTGTTGTCTATGGAGACAGCTTTTCCAGGTGAGAAGATGAAGGCGTCATCCACCCCGATGCCAGACTGGTAAGAGAACTGAAGTGGGTCCAGAGATGAGCTCACCAGGAGGCGGAGATGGACAAGGACCAACCTCTCCACGATCTTCATCAGGTGGGATGTTAAAGCCACCGGCCTGAAGCTGTTGAAGTCTTTGGGTCTTTTGTACAAGTACCACGCAGGATGTCTTCCAAAGCTGTGATACTTTCCCCAGCCTCAAGCTCAAGTTGAAGACGTGCTCCACTATCCCGCACAGCTGGTCTGCGCAGGATTTGAGGAGCCTTGAGCTGATGCCGTCTGGACCCGTGGCCTTTTTCACCTTCATCCTCCTCAGTTCTTGGTTGTTTCAGAAGCAGGAACTCTTTTTTTAAAGCACACTGATATTTACAATGATGTACATTTCTTATCATCCAAAACTACAACCTTAATCACAGTACGTCATATGGTTCATTCCTTTTGGCTAGAGGGGAGGGGGATGATACACATTTAACGGTTCTGTTTTTAGCAGCCGATTGAACTTGTTTTTTGCCTGAACTAGGGTTCTTCCGCATTAAATGATTTTGTAATCGTACTTCTTTTTTTTAATAGATGGATGAAATGCATGCATGCAAGCATGGATGAATGAAATGGATGGAAAGTTGAGGCCTTTATTTGTACCACTCTTTGTCTAGTGATGCTGTAACCTACCATGATGCTCCCAAACAATGGATCTGAATGACATCGGAGGCTCTTCCAGCTCTGGTTTCTCATTTGCCATACTGACAACACTACACCCAGGGTTAACCTGACTAACACGGTGTAGCAAACACTGTCTCACTGACATGTCTGGTTCACATACCAAACAGTTTGGTTGGAAAAGACGTACTGTTAGACCTGTAATGAATGGTAAAACTCCCTAGTGCTTATCTAAAAGACTGCTAAAAGTTATGAGGTCAGATGTGATTTCAGGCTTTCAGCTTTCTATGATTATTTGTTTGAAATCCATTTGAACCTCAAAAAGCAGGCAATCCTGCAACTGAAAACCAATAAAGTCAACTCAAGATAAATAGGTCCAATTAGGTTGAAAAAATAAGAAAAATGCCTCGCTTGAAACTAAAGTCCAGAAGGCTGAAATGATCAGAAAGTGCAAAAAAGATGCTGCATTGGAATCATTTCACATAAAGAGAGACAATTCCAGGACCATTTGTAAATAACTGATGGTGTGTTTTCGGCCGAGTTTATTATTCATTGCAGTAAGTGACTCTTCTTGGTTGGCTCCCACACAGAGGAGTTTCAATATACTTAATTTAACTATGTATTCCCTTATTTTTCGTTCTGTTATTGGGTAAATTTTTTCCATCCAGATGAAAATAAACTTCTGGGTAAAAATGTAGTTCTTTGATTGTAAGCTGTCTTTAAATAATGAATACTGACCTTGAGTCTGTTGTACTGGAATCTTTGGGACCTGCAGCGAACCTGACTATGAACCTCACCGCAACCTCAGATGACAAGATGCCTTCTTCCAAAATATTCCTCATATTACAATTTTTGTCTGGCAAGTTCATTTTTAAACATTTTCGGGGACATAAAGTACCGAGCACCTTAAAACCAAAGAACATTAAGCCATGTGCCACTACTGAGAAACGTTGTACACACACACACACAGTCAATAAATGTTAGTCTTTGTATTTTCAGCCATAGCAGGTAACGCCACTAGGGCTGCAACAATGAATCGATAAAAATCGATTATTATAAGAGTTTCATTATCGATTCGTTGTGTCGCACGATTATTACGCCTCTCGATAAGTCGCGGAGATGTTTGAGTATAAAAAAAGAAAAGAAAGTTGAGCGCAGAGCGGAGGTGGAAGAAAGGCCATAATGCTGTGTTGCTGAAAGCCAATCAGCGCTGAGACGCTCCGGCCGTCATCACAGACGTCATGCCGTCGGTGAATCTAACTGGCTGCTGCTGCTCTAGTAGCGCTGGAAGCGGAAGTTATTCAGACGTAGTCGGTGAAAGTCAGCGAGTTGTGTGAGCATACAGATGATGTTGTGAACCCAGACACCCTCGTGTTTGGGTTCATAACATCAGGGTAAGATGTTCCGACGTTTCTGGGATTTCCACAACAAGTATAACATAGAAATAGTTGTTAATTCTTCTGTGGTGGATGGCGGAAATGATAACTGTTTCCACGGTGCAAAGAAACGGAGATAAGCCACGCTCCCTCACCGATGCGAATGATGCATATAAAGCACAAATAGTCGGGCGAGTAAACTCACGCGAGTAAAGCGTTGTCAGTTCTGTTTTTGAATAAGGAGTTGGAAATTATTGTTTTTATTCATTAATCCGATTCATCGATTAATCAAAAAATAATCGACAGTTTAATCGATTATTCAAATAGTCGTTAGTTGCAGCCCTAAACGCCACTCAATGATTCCAAATAACTTGTAAACATAAACGTCATCATCACCTTCTGTGCGATAGAAGCTCAGTCCAAGAAGACCCCACTCACAGCGAGTGTTCAGAAGATGTATTTACATGTGCAATTACATGTATTTACACGTGTAATTCTATGTAATTACACATGTGTAATAACATGTGTAATTACACGTGTGAGTACACATGTGTAATTACATGTAAATGTAAATAGAAAACATTGGTTGAATCACGATTGTTTCACATGAATAATGAAATAAATTATAGAAAACTGACCTACGGGTGTAGAAAAAAATGCTTTAATTGAGTCTTAAATTATGAAAATACTGTCCCTAAACCAAAATCACCATTCTCCCTTTCAACCTTCAACGACATTTTGAGGAAGCTATTATAAATAATCAAATGTGAAGGCCCTTAATCAGCACCGGTGTTGAAGGAAGCGTTTGGGTGATAAAAGCAGCTTTGGATTTAATCGCAGGCAGCAGAACCAAGGACAAACCACCAAAAGCTTTAGTTCAACTGTTTATTTTTATAATGTAAAAATAATCCATTGCAGGATTTTAAAGGGTGACCTTCATGTGATAATTAGAATCTCTATATCATTAAAAAACTGGATGGGAGGAGCACAGATCCAGGTGGCAGGGACGTGCTGGGACAGGAGAGTTATAGACGGCATGAGTTCCTCTTGATGACATGGAGCTGAGCCAAAAAGAACTTACGCTGATTAACTGTTAACTTTAGTTTCGCCGTGTCAAATGTGTTAAGAGATAAAGCACAGCTGAAGGAACTCTGATAAACAACCCACACACAATACATACAATGTACCGCGTGACGTCCTGGTTTTAAATCCGTACGAGTCGTTGTGTCATCGCCTCGAGTTAAACTTTGTCAGACGTTTCTTTGAAGCTGTTCGGTGAAACCTCCGAGCCTAGCTGCCGCTAACTTGCTTCTCTGAGAACTTAAGATATGAATGGCTCATTCTAAGCGATTGGAAACGCAACGATTCCTATTTCCAAGGCAGTTATACAGTGAAGAAAACATACTTATCAACAATATATTTGATTCATGCCAACAGATCTGCCTCAACGTTACACAGTGTTGCTTTAACGTGTCAGACAAGGGCCGTAACGTGACACAACTGGGACGCCAGTAAGATAAATGTCCAGTCAGACAGGAAATCCACGCAGTCACTTCAGCCAGCAGCATATGGAAGTCGTAGCTCGTTTGTACGGTAATTCTTTAGAAGCGTTAAATCATCCACGCCACGAATCCAGACATAAAGACATGCGTCTTTTAAGCTTTGTGGACATACACTCCTGTTTGGACACATTCCAGATTCCTGAAGTGTTTGCTATTGTATATCCCAGAGGAAGCAGTGTGATTATAGGTGGACAGATGGAAACTTTTGTCTGGCGTGCGCGGCGCCTCGACAAAGAGACTCTGCTAGATTAGCTTCGTTCAAAGAGCTCAGAGAGATTCGGTCGGAAGGATGCAAGAGCTCTTTTTTCTTTCCGTCTCTTTTTGGGCGGAGCGGCGCGGACAGCCACGAGCCGTCCAGATCGTGCGAGGCATATCCCGTGACCGTCCTATGTGCCGGGGCCCGGGAGTGTGACTGGCATTTTGATTGCAGCTATTTTCTCAAGAGGGATTGTCTGGGGCCTTTGAATCTGGATCACACACCGGATCCAGCGAGGAGGGAGGAGTAGACACATGTTTTCTGCTATGGAGAATTACAGTCGGTTATTCCTTCAGTTGTGTATTCTACTCTTCTAGGGGCAATAAAGAATGTTTTACAGCACTGGAGCAGATGGCCGTGATAAATCGGAAGGCTGTTGATTGGGTTTTTATTGATACCACCAGTGACCTTACAATTACTTCGGTCCTTTTTGCACACTTTCCACGCTGCACTGTGTATTGAAACAAATAGTCCCCAGCTATAAATGTCTCAAAACCCACCCAGCAGCTATCCATTTAGCAAAAAAACCTTTCTGAAAGGATGCAGGGGTTAATATATTCGTCTTTTTATTTGACTATTCATGTTATTATACTTGCATGCATTGCACAACGAAATGCATTATCCATAAACAGCATTGCATTACATACAGATAGTTTGGAGGGTGGTGACTTTCCATATCCAATGACATTCGTTTAAGGACTAGAACAGGGGTCGGGAACCTATGGCTCTTCCGGTGACGGCATATGGCTCCCAGACAATTTTGAGTTAAAAAAAAAATTAAAAGCAAGACATATTTAATTTATTCTACGTTAAAAATACTATATGGCTCTCAATGAAATATATTTAGAAATATTTGGCTTTTATGGCTCTCCCAGTCAAAAAGGTTCCTGACCCCTGGACTAGAAGATCAACTGGTGTTCTATAATTGACTTACTCCCTATAGCAGTAGTGTTAAAGCATAATTGATGCACTGCCTTATTGTATGGTTATGTTAGATAAAGCCTTATTCGTGTACTGGAGGATTTATGGTCAGGCGTTTGGGCGAATAAGGAAGGTAGGACTTCGGCTGCTTGTTTTTTCTTCTTCTGGAGATTTAAGTCATTATATTTTTCTATTGTTGCAAGAGCAACAAGTTAGTGGGCGGCCGAATGTTTGACTGTCACTTGTACACAACCAACTTTTGTTGGAAAGCAGAGATCAATAGGAAAAAAACTAGCATGACAGTAAATTACTGAAAAAAATACAGTTAAAACTCTCTGACTAAGCTGATGGTGGGAAAAGTTTGGAGAGATTATTTAAATAAAAATCTTTTGTTTTGCACTGTGTACTGATTCAGGAGTTAGAGTTAAGCATTTGAACGAATACGTAGGATTTTGGCGACTTGGTTGAATACGTCGCTACTCCTTTTTTTTTTGGACAGACCTCAAAAGAAGGTGATATTAACCAACTTTTAGAGCGAGCAACATTTATCTAGCCAAAGCTGATCAGATCTGGTGGTGACTACTGTAATTTCAGCCAGAAATATTAAAGGTCTATAAGAGCTTGCTTGTATATACCTCCCTTCTAAAATCAAGTACCAATGTTTTAAAGAAAAAATCATGTTATGTGTGATACATCTGCCTCCATTATTACTGTATATGCAGTGCTGGATTGGCAAGCGCATTAGGTGTACTCTCATTATTTAATGTGCCCGATCTTTTTCAAGTAAATGCAATCAACACAGCAATTGTTTTCTTCTGTAAAATTGTCTATCAAACAGTTCCAAAAGCAGGGGGATGTAAGAGATGGAAATCTATTCCTCATACTCAGGCAGCAGTTGTCATCATGTCTGATTTATTATGTCAGTCACCTTTGAAAATCCACTTCACATGAGTGCCGGGATGGAAAGTGAGAGGCAGCTTCCTGGCAAATAAATCATCCTCATTTGATTGATCAGCCACTTTGACAAACTCTTCAAAAATATCTGACTGGCTGAACGTTGTGATATAACTTTGAGGCAGGGGACAGGTAATTCACTTCAAAGTGAAGGAATACCCTCCAACGAATGAATTTTGTGTATTTGGTAATCTAGAGGAAATTGGTGAGAAGCTTTAGATTCATAATTAAAGTGTAAGACCCTGTTCTGTTTCTCCTGTGTTCCGTGTCTCCTATGTCTCCTCTGTGTCTTCTCTGTCTTAATTGTTTAATTCCCTGCACCTGCCCTCAGCCACTCTTGTCTCGTTATTGTCTGATGTCGTACACCTGAGTGCTTTTTTGTTATTTATATTGCGTCCAGCCTGTCACTCTGCGCCTGAGCCTCACCCCGTCACAAGAACCTGACATAAAGGTTGAGTACTTGGAATTGAGGTTCCTTGTTTTCTACTCTCTTGTCTGCATACTGAAGACTAAATGTGCTGCCACATAGCTCAGAATTTAACCCTGCACCCTGTTAATAAATTTGATTTACCGATGTTATAAAGACACTACTAAACAGAAAAGTGGTAAGAGAGCTGGAACAGAGCGTTATCCGAGCTACAGTTAAACACAGGACTTTCACACACTGTCTGTGCGTGAAACAACGCTGATTTAAGCTATTCTCACCAGGAAACTGAGACTGTAGACGGCAAACTGTTTATCATGTTATAGGACAAGAGCAGGATGGTAAAATAAGGTGAGGCCGGCAGAAAATACCAACAACGGTTATGGTAGACGTCTGTTTGCAGTCGGCTAATTTACCGTAGTTTGGTATGTAATTTATACAAGTGCAGTTATTTTAAGTAACAAATGTAGTTATTTTAACTCAATTACATTTTTCTCAACCTGCTTAAGTTGTGTTGTGTAAGTAAACCTACAAACAAAGTTAGCATTCAATGGAAGTTTATCTTAAAAACACACATGAAAACTGACACGGCGTTCAAAACTGACACTAGAGCGTCATGGTTTGAAGTGTCGGGCCTCTAGTCTAGAGGCCCAAGCGTTTTTGACAAACTCTGAAAGCTCATGACTTCCTGTTTTTATAACAAGCTGTGAGCTTCATTGTGCATGTACCCCTACACATTGCCTCCTTAATTTGATACCTGAAACAAAGGTACAGTAGGGCTCCAAATAACCGAATACTTAATCAGAAAACTAATCGTTATAATGTAAGATGAGGAAATTATCCCATCTGAGAAGCTGGAACTGTCAAATGGTTGGCGCGTTTGTCAAACATATTACTTTAACAATAAACTGCAAATCAAATGAATTGACTATTCATCCCAGCTCTAGTTTAAATCAATTTGACATCACTCAGGCAGAGAAACTCAGAGGTGGAATGGAGGTGTCTGGTTTAACTGGGACTTGTAGAGTTCTAATTTGTATCCATGTCAGCACTAATGATTTCCCAGTTTTCAATATGTTAAAATAATAAAATTTGAATTGATGTCTGTGGCAGCTGTACCCAATCTGGCCTCGGCTGCTGGCTGGTTGCCAATCAGTCAGCGGCCGATGCTGCTTGTATAAAAGGGCAGCAGAGCTGGAGGGAGAGAAAGAGTGAGCAGAGGCGCAGTGTTGCGGTCTGCTTGGTGTGTGTGTTGCCGAAATAAATATGTTCTCCAACAAAACCTCTTGGTGCCTGGCTGATCCTTGGTGCTGGTGGGGGAAACCCACGGGTAGCGGCGTGAGACCTGCTACAATGTCAAAGAATTGTATTGTATAATACACTAAGCATGCCAAAACATAACCAGATGTATTTCTAGCAGATAATAATTGAGACCAACCGTTGCTAATATTCAAACAGATTACCATAATATATATTTGGTAATGTGTCATCAGAACAGATAAACTTCATTATCACCAGCCCGGAGTGAGGCCCTAACCGGCCCTCCCCTCTATCTCCAATCTGATAGTGAAGAGCCACCTGGCGGCACTCTACGCTATCTGGAGGAGAAGAAGCACCCTGCCCCCGCAGAAGATAACTCCTCCTCAGCTTGTCCTGCTGCATATGTTGCAGATTTCTTAGGGAAGAAACTTTGGGATCAGGGGCAACATTACAGAAAAATATCCCAACTACTTGTCCTATCTAAATTTAAGTTTTAAAGACATGTAAAGTAATGTCTTTCTATTACAGAGGCGATTCCTAAATCTCAGACCTCCAATTGTATCTGAACACATTTGTGGCCGTAACCAACATTTTTAATTTTCTTTGGTGGAAGTGTTCTCTGGGTTTGCCACGAATCTGAAGACATTTTTGGTTGAAAAGAGAGTTATTCTGATCATACTATAATTAGTCTTTGGGCAGATTGGAAAGCTTTTTCCATATAGTTTCATTATTTTTTAATAAAAAGCAGTTTGACAGATCACAAAAATCTCAAATACTACAAGGAGCACAATCAAGTTTGTATTTTCTATTAAATCATAACAAGGTGAATAAGAGATATGTATGAACGTGTAACATTTCATACTCAATATATTTCATCATTTAAAAAACAAAATCCTAACTTGACTAAGTTTGATTTTACCTATCATCTAAAATAGTTGTAGTATTGGGCACTCAAAGTATGTCTGTACCAGATTTCAAGACTTAGACCAATCAGATAAAATGTTGTGGCGTGTTCCTTATCATACTTATACATACAGTTATTAAGCTCCTCTTTCATGGAACCAGCTTCCACCTTCAGTCCAGGAGGCAGACAGTCACTTCATTTAAGAGAAGACTCAAGACTTTCCTCTTCGATAGCGCTTATAGTTAGGGCTGAATCAGGTTCACTGCTATAGGCTTATAGGCTGCTGGGGGCGTTTTAGGATACATTGAGCACCTGCATCCTCTTCTCTCTCTCCTTGTGGATGAATTTACATCTCTCCATTGCACATTACTTACTCTGCTTCCTCCCTTCCGACTTCACGTCTCATAGGGTCCATTGGACCCGCCTGTGTCTGAAGCTGGTCCTGGCCCCTGGCCCCTGCTTCCTGCATCCAGCCCCTGGCCTGGACATGACCTCCTTCTCTGTGCCTCCTGCCTCAAAGTCCGACCTCATCGGTCTGGCCTCTTTCGCGATGCCTCATGCCTGATGGGCCGGCCTCCTGCCTCCGTGGCCCTGCTGATGCGCCCCTCACCCCCTCTCCTCTCTTTCTCCTTCCTTTTTTGTGAATTGTGGAAATCTGTATCGTGGTCCATGCCTACTTCCCATTATTCATAAAGGTCTGTCATATTCATTGAATGTGTTGTAACACTGTTCATTCTGGGCATAAATGATAAATATCAATTTCATTATTAATCATCACTTTAACTGTCAGGCTGTATCCATTTTTTGAGTTGTGGGAAACTTATATATTGTGGCCTTTAAAGCCATTTCAGATAGAGACCAACCGGTGGAATTTTGAGGTGCATCAAGACTTTTTCCCATCCTATAGTTTGAGCAGACTTTTTAATGAGTGTATTACAGGGTTCATGTTGTTCCCCATCTTCCTTGTCATTGTCATTCAGACCAAACAACAGTCCTGCTGCCAGTTTGGCAGTTATTGTTCCAATGGAACAGGGTCTATGCCATCCAAACATTGGATTCCTAACTGGGAAAGCGTACCAATTTAGGATGGTTCTGTGATAGTCCAATCCAATCTGAGGATTTATTTCTGTATGCAATTTGGAAACATGTTAATGTAAAACATAAAATATGACATCCTGAATTGGAAAAAAGAGGATTTTAGACTTCGGCGGTTTCTGTAATGAGGCCCCAGGTCGTGAGCCTCCAGCCAGTCCAATGGCCTCTTTTTTTACTATAAATCAATGTGCAAATGGCCTTAGAATTAATCCAACGTGACACAATGTGATTATATAATTACATTATCTCATCAAAAGATTAATCAATTAATACCAGTCCGCTAATGGATGAAGGACTAGATCATTATATTATCTACGTGTTCTATTTAAAGAGTGGTTTGATTAATAAATGTGTTGAGTGTCTCACATGACATTTAAATGGAGAGCTTTACACAATGCAAAGCAACAGCTGTATAATCGAGTGTAGTACAACAGTCCTGACGTTCTCGGCTTTGGCAAGAACATAGATAATGTCCTAAGTTCCCCATTGGGAACAAAGATTGTTTAGCTGTTTCATGGCAAAGTAAACCTGCTTATGCATTCTAAATATAGTGTACAAATGATATATATGTTACGGCCAGCCTTTCTTTTAGGTGTCTAAAGTAAGTGTAGTTGTTGTTCCAAACTCGGGGTGTGATAGATAATACAGTGTGGATAATTGCCTTATTCATCCTTACGTCAAAAGACCGGAACTATCCCTTTAAGTAACTATTTGGATCGCACAGAGGATGCAACTCCGTAGTCAATTTTATACATCCCTCCGGCAACCAGTCAAGTTGCAATTTACATCCTAGTTTGTAAAAAATGTCATCACCTCTTCATTTTATCCTATTCGCCATTTGAGTGAGATTGTAACAATTTGCGTATGAATCCTTTGATTTATGGCCCAGAACGTGTTTTGTGAGGTAACAGTGACCTCTGAAATTCCCACCAGTCGTTCCTGAGATATCGGGTTCGCGAGACTGGACCGGCCGGAGAGAAAACCTGATAAATAGATCTCAATCTGCACAGGGCCATAAAATATGAAACGGAGAAAAGCAAATAATCCTCCTATCTAAAACTGGAACAGATGTGTACATTTCAAGAATTCCTTTAAAAGTTATATTGTTTTCTATTGCTTTTCAAATCAATTAATCAACAAATTATTTCCACTAGAAAAACACCTTTAATAGTATACCCCCCTCTCCACACACACATACACACACACACACACAAAACAACACAACGACCAGAGTTTGAATGGAAATATATAAAAATATATACAGTCCATGTACATATGCAGTGGTTTGTTGAATGATTGTTGTACTGCATCACTTCCCACCGTACAGGTATTGCAGTTATTGTGCCCGGCGTTTTAGTCTACAGTGTAGAGTCTACCTCTGTACATACACCCTCCAGGGCACCAACATCTGGATCTGCTATGCCCTGTGTTGCACACTAAGCCTTTTAAAAGCCATTTCATACGCATCAAAAACAGATCGAATAACCCTATCCCACGACCAAACGTTTAAATAGCAGTCATGACGTTTTCAACTGAATAAATGTCCTTTATGTTCCACGACAGCATCAGTTTAACACATCTGTGAGTCTGAATGCGCAGGAACAGATGTGTTTCCCCTTTCCACCGTCTTTCAAGTAAATAGAATAACTGTGTGTTTGGCATGAGCAGGGACGGCTCTTATACCGTATGGCTGACAAAAAGGCGGCATCTATGGAAACTGGAGTTTATTTTTCCCAACAGAGTCCAAGAAGCGGACGTCAGGGTACCGCCCAGAGCATTTAATGGACACCTCTGACGTCAGGATTCGAGCAGACAGTCAAATCTAAGTCTCTCAAATGATAAAGTTGAAATCTACGACTCGCGTCTGAAATAAAACCATCTAAAAGGCCGGAGGCCAGAGAGGATTTATAACTGGATCCAGATCCTCGAGGTCCCGTGTCTTTCTCCTCGGGGGAGGATTGAGGCACTGTGCAGTAAAACAGCAGCGTGTGTGCTGAGTGAGGGATGGTGGTGACTGGAATGAGACAGCTGTGAGAGGATGTTTGACACAGCAGGAGACTCCCTGACCCAGGCAGACCCTGGCCTCGCTATTTATGTTCCGGGTCAGATACCGTGGGACCACTTTATGCGTACATGACGTATAGCCTGGCATTGTATTTAGAACCCAGACAGAGAAAGGGAGCATTGTTCTGTGAGCAAAATTCTGTAAAGCTAAACATTAGGAGGACCACGTTATAAATGATTTATAAAGGATTCAAAAAGGGATACATCATTTATCAGAGTCTAAGCAATATAACTAAGATTAATTAAGTGCTAAAGCATCCACACAAGTATGTGCTGTTTTAGAGACCTTTTTTAACCATTTTAGAATCTCAAATTTAGAGCATTAACCGTTACTTATATTGCAATGGTAACTTGTAGCAGCAAACTAAATTACAAGCAAAAAGAAAACCAAATAGAGATGCACCAATAGATTGTCTGTCAGTTTATCGGCCATGACCGTGCTGCTATAATCCACAAAGTTTCTTGTATGCGGGTTGGTTTAAAGGTGGTGGATTATGCATACTTTTGTAGGTTGGGCAGTGGAGATTGGGGTCCTGACCCTCTGTGTGTAAATTTAGATGTACAGTAATTAACAATAGGTGTGTTGTTAAAAAGATACGTTGCACTTGTTTTCTTCTGGGAGAGTAAAGGTTTTGAACTTCAATTATCCATGAAAGTAAAGTCACAAAAATGTGTGTGTATGCTGTCAATTATAGTTTTCATAAAAAAAAAAAATGGCATTTCATCTTCTCAGCATCACCTAACTGGACCTACTACCTGCCCAGGTAAGTATACGGAAAGCTAAACAGAGCAAGCATCCAAATTCACACAAAATAATTAACCCAGTAATGCAAGATCTCTAAGTTACTGCTGACATCTCTATCTATGGGCACCCACCCACACCAATGAGCACACCACATATATAATTTACTGCAGAACTACCTTACTTAACTTCCTACACCTTAACACTCCAGCTCTTCTTTGCCAAGAGGACAAAATGAGGCATCCCAGGCAGAACATAAACTATAAAAACATATCCCTACCACCAATCATAATCATATTAACCCATTTTTATTGTGACCAAAATAAGTAGTGAGTGAGATATTTTACATTGTAGTTTGGCATCTTAATATTGCAATTTCAATCAACATAACTGTCCCAACACATTGAAATTGCTTGAAATTTGTATGAATAATATTGTTATTCCTACTTTTTTGGGCAGAAGCAGGTACTGTATATTTAAAAAATGTCTTTGATATGCCAATGGTAAATTGACAATGAACTAACAAATATGTGATCAGTTCATATAAGATAACAAATAACAATCACAGTCTTACAAAAAGAAAACTCACTTACCGTCATCAGGTTTGACGAGCAAAACAGGTCGGTCATTCCTCTCCTCCTCTGTCTCCGTCACCTCCACCTGGTCTTCACTGCGGTGGTCGAACGGCCTCTGAACTGGTTTTCTGCTGGGCTCGCTCTCACTCAGCTTGACCCTCGCTGGCGGCTGGGAAGTGGTAATGTGGTCGACCATGGGGCTTGTCAGGTACTCCGGCCTCCTGGGGGAACGAGTGCTGGGCTGGGGTGTGGTCTTTTGGTCGCTGCTCGTTGGATCGCCGTTCTCTAATTCCGCATGGCCTCTCTCCTGTTGTGCTGACTTAGTCTCGTAGAAAACATCCCTTCCTTCGGGCTCAGTAACGCCATGAAATGTTATATCTTCCTCCTCCTCTTCCATCACTTCTGCCTCCATCCCTTCCTCACTGTGCGCTGCCACCGTCCCCTGTAGATCTCTTTGACCGTTTGAACTTGCCTCGGGATGGATTCTGCTCTCTGGGCTTTCCGGCATGTACAGAGGGAAACTCACTGTATCCGATCGTCTCTGATGATTGGTTTGACTGTCCGTACCTCTCACTGGATGATTAACGTTGATCAGACTCTTTGAACCGCTGGGTTCTTCACTATCTGATACATTTCGGTGGTGTATCTTCGTCTCAAAGCTTCTCTGATGATGAACTGCGCTCTGTAGACTCGTATGTGGAGACTCTTGTTGTTTTTCACTCCCTGATCCTCGATTCAGAGTAAATATGGTACTATCTGAACTCTTCAGTGCGTGCAATGGATTCTCCAAAGCTGTCTGGGTTGTCGGATCCCTGAACGAGGTACTTTGCACACTTGTAGGACCCTGCGAGGGCTGCCAAGAAGTAGTGGCGTCCATGTGCACCGGTGGTCTGATGGTACTCTGCTCTGCTCTCAGGGGTCCTTCTCTCACGTCCTGTCCATCTGCAGGATGGACTTGAACTCCGTGTCGTTCTCTTAGCTCCAGCTTGCTTTGTCTTTCGAAGTTCTGGAGGGCGGAGGTTCGGTCGGGTCTGTCAGAGCCTCGGGACAAAGAGATGACCTCGATGGAGGGGGACGAATGGGCGGGGAAAACTAGAGATTGAGGGTAGGCCTCTGAGAAGTCTGTCGGACTGTAATCGTACTCTTCTGACTCGTCCTTATCCAAAGGGAATGGTTTGAAGAGAGGAAGGTTCCCATTGGGAGGGAGGAGTTGCGGTGGGGTGAATTGATCCAATTGGTCAAACCTGGAAGGGTAACTGTTGCGCCTGCTGGCTCTGTCCTCCCCTGGTGGTGCAGCTAACATTGGTTTATGGACCTGTTGCGGGTCACAGTCTGGCACAGGGTAGCACATTAGCTTCCCTCCCTTGTCGGGGCAGTGGCAGACCCGGCAGGGGTCAATGTGGAAGGAGTGCCCGGCCTCGTACTTTTGCTCGTCATTGACGCACCCGACACGCTCGCACTGCACGCAACCGTCCACCGGCTCCGAAATCTCGATGCAGTTTGGCGGCATATCGGGGCAGCTGATGAAGTGGCAGATGATCCGGCCCCCTCCTACGGGGCAGGAGCACTCGGTGCTGCCGTAGTCGACGAAATACGACTCCCCCTCGGCCACTTTGCCGTTCTTAAATCCTGCGTTGACGCAATCGTAGTACTGGTAACCCTCGCACGTGCATCCCTTTTGTAGGCACGAGGCGCAACAGCCGCCACTCTCCAGCACTTCTTCGATGCAGTTGTCCAGCTGAGGACATTCTGCCCCGGTGCAGTCGCGCTGGCACAGGCAGACACTGGCATAGAGAAAGAGGAATGCACACCTCAGCAGCGTTACTTCAACTTTGAGGCCAGACATGGCACCAGGTGTACGAACGAAAATCCAAAGAGATCAGGTATCGCCCAAGGCCTTTAGATTATCTTCAAGGATTCTGCCGCATTCCGCACCAGTGAACCATCTCTACTCTGCAGGAAACAGTAGAAGGAGACAGATAGACGGATACTTATTACACAAAATAAAAGCAGACCGTCATCTGGCTCGGTAGTTGAGATAACAAGTCCCATTATTACTGCATACTAGTTGTCTTAACATAAATAATACATACTCCTCATTAACACTAGCTGCAATACAATGTTTTAAATCATTACGCAGGACGTCAATTTGGAACCTGCCCAAGTACTTTCATTTCTACCGCGTCCGTGATTATCTCCATAGGGACGATTGCCCCAACAATCAAGGTTGCAATCGACCCTACAGTTTAACTCCTGCACACTTCATGATGCTGAAGCAGTTTAGTTTGCAAGTAAAGACCGAAGGGCATAGCCTCCTTTGACTAATGATTTGTGTTCCAAATGATGTGTTAAATAAGAGTTGCAGCTGCAAACTCAAAGTGAGGGGTTTCACACAGCTTCGACCACTCTGGAGTCAGTTCTTAAGTGCATTTCTGTAAAATACAGAAATCAAAGCTTATTATAAGAAATCCTGATCTCGTGAAATAGAATCAACTAATGAAACAAAAACACTGAAATCTGACACAAAAACAACCGATCATTCTCTTTAACAAGTTTTTTTAAGGCAGATCAAATACATCATCAAAGACACTCTGCATACTTTCCCATGGTAATTGATGCTGGCCAGCCCGTGGGCCATCTCCCCAAGTAAACACACACCACCACTACAAACTCAAACTGTTCTACTGCTGCGCTCATATTCATGAAGTATCTATGTCTTGCTGAATTTAACACTGATTTGTTACAAATGGTGCCCGTCAGAGTTAATCTGCTCTGGGACAGTTTGCACGTTTTACTCAGAAGTATTTAAAACTGCTTTTAATAGTTTGGACAAGGTTTATGTAACACAGAGGGATTCAAACACATGAACGACTCAACACCAGAGAACCTCGTGACACAGTGGAAGTGTAGCTAGATTGTTCTATTTATGTAGCTTATACTTGTATTTTAAAACATGGCTTTGTTTGTTTCATGTACTAGGTTCTTAAAAGCCGCAAACTGGACTGTAAAACAATTGAATTCAGACATCAAAGGAAACCTTCGCCACCAAGATGACCACTTTTGTTACTCTCCCCAAGTTACCTTGTATTCCTGAAGAAAACTTTGTTTTTCTCGCGTGCCTCTGCAGAGAACAAAGACAAAGAAAATTTTAGTAAATGTGTAACAACAGAAAATCTATCGAAATACTCAGGTAACGAAAAGATGCATGGTTGAAGTAGTGGATATAACACTGGATGAATGAGTTAACTTATGTTTTTATATAGTTTTGCTGTTGTTTAACAAGGCCCCCAATTTACTTAAATTCATCAAGAGGTTGTTTTATTCTTCGTCCCCCAGCTGGGGCCTTCTGTCGCCAAACTCAGGCTGAGAAATGAGGATCACTGCAGTCCCGTCAGTGGAAGTGACATGGCGCCTTACTGTACCGGACATAATAAGAGTTGGAAAGGCTGCAAGAGTAAAAGCAAAGCGAGTAGCCTACGCAGCCCTGGGGTTTCCCTGAGTGGTGCAGAATGGGGGATTCCTCTTTTTTTCTGTCTGCCTGTACACAATCATGCAGACACACATACGCAATCACACACACACACACACACACACACACACACACACACACACACACACACACACACACACACACACACACACACACACACACACACACACACACACACACACAGACAGACACACTCAGGCTTATCCCTGAACAATCCCTGATGGCATGCAGCTCTGCCAACATCAACAGAAAAAAAGTCAGCTTCACTTCTGAAAAAGAACACAAACGACTTTGTATCTCATTGTGGAATACACACAGGGAGATTCATGGATACATTGATATACATTAGTCACAATTAAGTGAGTGATAACTTTAAATGTAAGTCAGACCATCAGTAACAACATAAAGTCTATAAAGTGGTGCAACGTGCAAATAATAACTAATATTTCGACCATAAACACTAAATAGAGGCTTCATAGACGTGTGCACAAACCTGGCAACCTGTCGTCTTTTTCCATAACTGTAAAAACAAAAAACAAATATAAAGAACTCACCCGACTGAAACACTTTTTAAAGGGTTGCAGTCAACAATAAGTACAATTCCTCAATCACACTTAAGAAAGTGGCGTGTTGAGCGACTCATAAACTGTGTGCAGTGGGTCAACGTGTGTGATGTTACGGGGCGAACCGAGCCTCGGCACGAAGTTCGGCGACGCCTTCAAAAATGGTTCCAGCCGGTAAAACCGCGGTTTGCGTTACCTTGTCGCGTGCGGACTGATGGGCTGAGAGAGCCGCCGGCTGCCGGTCCTCCTGAGCACCGCGAGTGGGAATCGTTTGACCATTGCAGCGCTGCTGGGACAGGCGCAGGCGGAGGGGGAGGTACGAAAAGTACACACACACACACACGCACGCACGCACACGCGCACACACACTTCTGGAGAGTCCCGAGGAGATCCCATCACGACTCGGTAATGAAGAGCAGGCTCTCTGCTATAGCTGGGCCGGCCCGCCCACACACACACACACACACACACACAGCACGTGTTGTTATACTATACAGAGGGGGGACATTTATTTGACTTGGCAATGGAGAGTTAAGTTAATAGATGGGACATGTAGGCTTATGAAATGTCAAATGCATAAATGTGCAAAAGCTGTTAGGGCGACATAAAATAAGAAAGATAGCTAAAACAATACAAAACAGTCCAGCAAAGGCTGCGGAACCTAGTCCATAAGAGAAGTCTAAGGATAGAAATTAGTGAGAAATTAGTCGTTTATGAAGAAGACATTGCAGTCAGTGTCATTCGGAGTAAATGGAGGGAATAAGTAAAGTTATTAACCAGACTTGACACAGTCACTCCCAAAATGATATATATATCGGAGCTGCTCCCACAGAGTGATTCGCTTAGAGGCTAAAAATTAGCCTATATATGTCTTCAAAATATGCCTATACCTGGACCGTAGACCTAAACCTTTTATATATGACATTCAGATCATAACTAGAGCAGCAAACAACTATTTCCAATGTAAAGAAACAGAAGAGGAACGGTTTAACAAGCCCGCTGAGGCTAATTTATAATTTGTTATTTTGGGACATACAAATTAAACTGAATTTAATAAAACGTTGCCCATTCGGGAGAAGAAACCCATTCATTTTGTTATTTGATTTGATATTCCTACACACTATAACACAGATTTTACACATGACATAGTTAATGGTCAAGTATATGTTCAGATAATTGCCTTCGATAATCTTTTGGCATGTCATCAAATATTTAGCACGTCTGGATTCAATGCAACAATTTAACAAGCCCACAGTTTGGTTTGTACATAATTGTTTTGCTTTTTTTCAAGGTTGGGTTTCCCTTCTTTGTTGTGCTGCTCTGGTCTCGTGCAGCAGTTACACCTGACACCGCTGCGACCCACGGCGTTTTCGCGTAGAGGCCGTCCTCCGGTCCCGATGAAGAGTTTCTTGTTGGCGTATTTTTGTTCCCCCCTGCTCTCAATCTTTATGTTAAGATAGTTAGTTAGTTGCCAGCTCTAACTCCGCACAAGCAACAACAAACTTCTAACTTCAGCGCAGAAAAATAAATAAGCTTCCTTCCCTAAAATGTGGAACCATTCCTTTCAAGACAGAGGCTATCATAATGTCGGACTTCCATGTGTAAAAACCTTCATAAATTCCACACACATGGCAGTCTGGCCAACGACTTTGAACTCACATCAGTTGTCAGTCAAAAAATAAGATGGTTGAAGTTATAACTCCACTCTATTTGTCCGGTCTTATTTAGCTTACAGCATGAAGTCACGCCGCACGGCCAGAGTTACTGTGCTGCTACACTCTCTTATATTTCCTTCCGAGCCTTGTTGTTGGTCCCCAGAGTAAACTTCAGGCTCTGTTCACGGCTGCGTTTTCAAGGAACTCGCATGTACCTCTTAAAAGGAAGGCCGTAACCTCGGCCCGCACACTCGCACCATTACTCATGCTGCTGTCGGTCTCCTGCCAGATCATGTATGATGCAGGGCCATAGGCTATCGCAACGACGCACAAAAGAACCAATCTCCTTCAAAAAACCGACCTGTTTTTGATTACCTGTTGAGCCCAGCTGCAGCACGTAATTCAACTGAGCACGTCCCTGAATTCGCACCCTGTAAAGAAATAATTCATCCTATTCTACCATTTATATTAGAGGGGGGCATGACCCCGCAACAGCAAACGCCAGGAGGGTAAGTATCTTTACGACTCGAGGCTGTTCTTGCGCCGCGCTTTCCCGAAACTCCCTCGACGTAAATCCGGCTCCTCCGAAGGACGTCCGAGTTCAAAGGGCGTAGGGATTGAGAGCGATTGTTCTGGGATGAGTCGATCGGCAGTCTGGATCCCTCCGAACAGCTTGTATGAGGGCCTTAATGAGGAGCTGTCAGGGCCCGGGGTGAAGTGGTGGTCGCTGCTGTGATAAACAGATCGGCTCTGATTGCAGATAAGACCACTGCCGAGGGGAGTGGGCCGGCTTTCAACTAGAGATGAGGTAAAACAATAGAGAGGACTCACATTCGGAGTGTAAAGGGCGAGGGCAGTTGAAGGACAAGTCCAAACTTTGATTTTAGCCTGACATTTTTTATTCGACTATATGGATGCCAACTGCCTTATTCTTTCCCCACACAAGAACAAGAATAGACCGGGCTGTGACAGATGGGCTCCCTGGAGTTAAATGTGTTTTTTTGGGTCTGAAGTCGCACAGATGACACTGTGTAGGATAACAAGATCACAGAGGGGTTGCCATGGAGTGAACAAACTTCTTTTTTTTGGCGTACACATAACAGGATCAGGCTTCGCTCTGCTGTAAAACACAGAGTGGGACTCGGCGACGCATGGGTGAGGATTGTCGAATCCCAGTGTGATCTCCGGGGAGAGCTGCCAGACGCTTCATGTGTGGGGTCACCGGGGGGCATCGGGCTCAAGACTCACTGATTTCCCTTTTGTATAGTCTATTGAAGAGAGGTTTGGCAGAACCCTCAAACAAATGAGGTCCACTTCGATATTGGCTGCGAGTTCTGTCTCAATTTGTGGTATCAAAACACATACATTATGGGAAAAGTCAAGTCCAAAAGAAAATTGAACGACATTAAGAGAACTATTGTTTCCAGTTTGGCTGGGTGTTTAGATGGCTATCGCTGTTTTCTACAAAACAGCTGGAGTTTGAGGAAAGTGAGATCATGTTATGTACATTATGTGCTTTATGTAGTTGAAGATTATTACCTCGTGTCATTCGAGCTGCTGCAATGAATGTTATCTCCCAAGTATAACGTTGTGGAAGTACACAAGCTGTTACACAGATCTATCTGACCGGTTCTGTAATTTGTGTCTTTCGGCCTCCTACGATTCTTTTTTTCTTTTTTTGCAACAAAAGAACACAAAACACAGGTGTACTTGTTTTGTTAGCAACAGAACTACTTGTCTAGGTTTCGGAAAAAGATCAGGGTTCGGGTTTTAATAGCTACGGAAGTGCGGGACTTAAGTATGGAAGTTAATTAGTCAATTAGTCAACGTTAGGGTTAATTTAACTACGGATACGGCATCACCAAAGTATAAACACTACTAAACAAATATGTCATTGTTTAGTTTAAAATAGCTAAGAAAGTGACATTATTTGAGAAACGAAGATAAGTCTGTATATTGGTGTTAGAATAATTACGAAAGCGACGTTACTTAACTGTGGAAGTCTTCTTGGCTTCACATGGAAAACAATCAGCGGTCTCCTGTGTTTTTAGAAATACCCATGATGCATTCTGACCTCCTCCTCCCCACGCAGACCTTACTGCTTGAATACAAATTGAGTACATATAAATGATAGTGCATTACTGTTTGTGAACAGATGAGAACAGCCTGACACACAATGTACAGTACCACTTCCATCTGCTGACCAGTTCACCCACAGGTCACCGATAGCCTGTTTGGCTGCAACTAACAAAAATCATGCAAATAATCTCCACATCCAGACTTTTCCACAACTATGCCTTTTAAAAATAGCAAACTTTTTATGAAGTGCTGTGTTAAGTAACAGAATTGAACACAACTCCGGTGGTCTGTCCTTGAATGGCACTATTTAATTGTGGAGGTGGAGTTGGGGGGATAAACTACAGGGAAACACAAGGGACATATTTAAATCCTGGAATTTTCTTGATTCAGTCAGTGTGTGCTGCTGGCTCAAACGTTTCGTAGAATAAATACATGAAATTACTTCCAGGTTAACTATATTCAGATGGCAATTTGTATTGAAAGTATAAATAGAATAGCATGTTGTCATAAACTTTTGGCACCGGCCCAACGCAGCACGCCGAGGTCTGTTGTTAATGATTTTCAGGAGACACGAAAACCTGACAACAGCACAGAGACATTCCTCCTGCTTCATGGTGAGGAGTGACCTCCACTTACTTAGGCCTCAGTCTGACGGGTTATCGGAAGGATACGAGGCCGTGCTTTGCATATATATATATATATATATATATAGAGAGAGAGAGAGAGACTCTGGAATCTCCATTAGCGAAGCGCTGTAGGGGACAGAGCGGCCCTGCCCCGCACCACTGATTCTCACTCAGCGAACTCATTTGTAAGAATAATATGTGCTGAAATCAATACTTTACGTGGACCGAACACACGCTATGTTTCAGCTCTATTTGAGAATTATATTATACCAGCATTACGGTAAAACAAATTAAGCTATAATGTCTTCATCACCCTGTCAGTCTGTGGTTTTGTGTGGAATGAACCTTTCCACTGATGCTAAAGCTGTTGCAAGGAACCTTCATTTTGTGTTGACTGCGCTCCCTGTGCACCAGAGTGGCTTTTGTCATTTTATCGCTGCAGGCATCCGACAGTCTTCATATGCTCAATCCTGGTTCTGGTTCCCCCGGGCCTCCCTTTCCCTCCAGCAGTGCCTGAACAATGGTCCCACTGGAGTCTGAGCTGAAGAAGGTTCTGGTGAACAAGAATGACAAGATGGCTCATGTGACAAGCTTTTAAGAATAACAAAATAGAAAAAGGGCAATCTTCTCGCTCATGATCTTGTTTGTTTTTTTGTAGGTAGGCATCAGTATTCATTTAAAAATGACAGAGAAACTTTAACCAAAAACACAGAATCACAAACAAAATCCCGACCTAGTTGGGCTTGAATGAAACAAATTGGACAAACGAGGGTCATAAAGCCTCTTCTGCGTTCACCGGTGAGTGTCAGATCCTCACAGTTAATTGCAGAACTGGTCTTGTTTGCCGGCACAGTGTGTTTAAACGGAACGGAGTGAGCAAAAAAGCGGGGCATTGACAGACGGGTGCCCTCACTGCTGCCTGTGCCATTTAACAGGATGCTGGAGACTTGTATCCCCCAGGCTCTGATTGAGACTAACAGCTTGTTATTGACTACTAAGTGAGAGGAGAACTCAGCGTTTGAGGCGCAAATTAAAACTGAATTTGATAGAAACGTAACGGTGCTTTTTGGTGCTGCTTGGCTTTTGGACTTGTACATAGGCAGTTACATTAAGTCTTGTGGTGGACTTTCTTCTCCAGACGTGGCCAATAAAAAACAGATCAGTGCTATTTTGAAGGTGCATTAGTTGTTCATTTCTTTCCATCTGTGACCCCATTCCCATCACACACTTGATCCACTGAGATTTAAGGTTGCAGATGGCGACCAACTAACACCCATCCTCTCACTCCTTATGGAAACATAAATATTCCTTCTCTGGAGTGCTTTGAGCATCTGGTTTGTCCTTTCTGGGCTACTGTAGAAAACAAGGCAGACTTTATAGGGGACCGGCTTCAGGTGTTTATATACTAACTAAAGCATGGTGATAATATCTTCCCGAAATGCTACACTGGCCCTTTAAATATGTAAGCAGAAGGTTCAAGTTGTTGGAATAGTTAGAAAAGCGGGCATGGCTTTAATTAGCAATGCATGCATGCATTATTTGGCATTTGCACTAGATGTTTAGATATGTGTTTGAGTTTTTACATGATCCTAAACTGAAGATACATCTCTTTGACCTGCAGTTGCAGATATCATTTCTGCATGATGCAATCATTGACATTACGTCGCAGCTCTTTCCCTAGATTGCAAAATAGACACTAATAGAGGGTCTTTTATTTGTAATAATTGAAGCTGACATATTTCTCTTAACATATATGTGTGCATTATGTCAGAATACAAGTCATTTTGCACTCTGGAAGGGCATTGGTGTGTGTGTGTGTAGCCGTTGTATACTCACTTTTGCATTGTGTGATAATTCAGGCACCCTTGATCGCTGTTTGGCTCCAACCAGCCATTTATTCACAGAGACAGCGTCCAGCAGACACTCGGCTGGTTACATAACGGACACACATTTGGGTTCTCACAGCGCGGGTCTTACATGTAAACAAAATGACACAAAAGGAAATAATATATAAATGATATATATTAGTAATAACGGAAATAATTGCATATAATGGCAAGTGGAATCATTAACTCTGTTACATATGGTGCTGTGTTAGCTGTAGAACTTCCACCTAGATTTTACATTTTTTTAAATGTTTTAAAAAATGTTTCTTCATAATGGTGATTATTTAGTGTCTATTCGCACCCATTCAGATAATCAGCTTCTGATTTCATGAAATATGCATGGCATACCAGTCGGCGCTCGGCAGGGTGCTTTTGGTTTCATTGGGATGTTGCTCGATACGGAGGAGGCATCCAGATTATGCATTGTTACAAATTGGCTCCCTGTGTCTCCAGCCCTCCACGCTGCAGCAAAACTCTCCGTCGTGGCATTACAGATCAAAAGTTTCAGACTGTGAAACTCTTAAATCAAGACCCACGCACCAACTCGAATGCTACCAACGCCCTTTGAACCCTGCGGCTGCAGCTGTGCCGATTCACAACCCTTTGGTGACAGGAAGACGCATTCCCGCCGCCAGCTGATGAATGGACCTTAAGTAAAGTGAAAATCCACGGCCGGTTCTCATCTCCCTTTATGCTGATGGAACCATCACCAATGCCAGCCTTTAAACCAGGGGTCGGGAACCTATGGCTCTTCCGGTGACGGCATATGGCTCCCAGACAATTTTGAGTTGAAAAAAAAAAAATCTCTGCCCGCCCCCCCTGTAATTTTCTCTATCGCGCCAGATTACAGCAGAAGTAATTTAAGGTCCTTTTCTTAAAGACATCTTTGTTCTTTTATTAAACTAAACGTCTGTTATTGATCGTCTCTGCAGCAGCATGTCATTTCTTTCTCTACGTGTCGCGTTAACACTTCTCGGCTCTCCGTCTCGCCCGCCGCAGAGCTCCGATGCCGGCGTGTGCGCGGACATCGGGGCGGAGCAAAGAAGAAGTCACCCCCCCAGGACAAATAAAACCAACATCTAGATTGGTATTAGAGGTACTCAGCTGTGAAAAACAACACTACTGCAGAGTGTCAGAATATTGTATTACCTTGAATTAACAGAAAGATCAGTCAAAATAATTATTGCTGTCGAGCAAGTCATGTAAATGTCAGATATTGCCCCGATAGTTTGGGAAAATTCCTCCCTACGGTTTTCAAAAAACCTTATCCAATTATTTAAAGGGCAATTATGGGGGGGCGAAACAAATTTATCAGTCCATGTGCAAATATGAAGTTGTGAAATAAGCCAAACCAGACAGTTTTATACGCTGTCTGGATCAGAAAACATGTGATGCAAATAAGCCACCGTCTCATGCTGGTTCATAGACGATGGGGGTCTTAAAGAGACAGGTGCTAAATTGAAGCGTTTCAGACAAAAAGAGGAATACAGGCATATTCAGAAAAACATGAGAAAAGATAATGCTTTTTTTCATTAAAAGATGGAAACATATGTAAAAAAGTAAAAATACAATACCCAAAAATATATATACATATAATATATATGTATATAAAAATATAAGATGTAAACATATGCTAGCAAAAATACAATACACAAATATAAACATATACACAAAAATACAAGTATGAACCTGAAAATCTCCTTTAAGTTTATACTTTATAGGTGATAACATTGAGTAGTAATATTTATCTGATTTTAAAACCCTCTTGTAGCTGTGCCATTTGGGCTCATTTTTTGAAAGAAACTGTTTTCTTTTACCTGTATTTTTCTCTCAAATCATTTCTTTATAACAGTTATTCAAATGAGTAGCCCTTGAACTCTACAAATGTCAACCCAATCAGCAGTCATGATGTATGTCGACAATGCACTATTGTCTTATGCAGCCTCGAAATGCCAGCTGAAAAACAGCAGTGATTTTGTTTGAAACAAAGGATCTCCTCCCATATGGCCAGCAGATTCACATGAGCCGTCCCCGAGCGTATACTTCTGTCTGCCAGACAGCATCCAGCACGAACTACAGGGAGAGACTGCTGTTACCGTCAAGAATCAGCATGTGGTGATCATTTTGCGCCACTCTTTTCCAGGCAGCACAACATCAAGCCCCGAAAGAAATGTATTCTTGTCGTTCCAATCCGTTTTGGAATAGATGGTGTAAAGACTGGAGTCTTAACAGGAAACCCAACGGGCCAAGATTTGTTCCCGCCCTGGCGTAAACTTCATGTTCTGAAAAGAGAAACCAATGAGGAAGTGAATGAAACCTGCATTCTCTCAACCTCAAAGTGGGCGAATCCTCAAAATACGCTCAATGAGAAAATAACTCTACGTCTCTCTTGATTAATTACCTCAGTAAAAATTATAAACATGAGTTAATGTTCTCAATCTCTAGTTTCAAGTCTTCTTCAATGACTTTCATTCATATGGTCCATTTAGAGTCAAATAGACCAATGGTTCTCAACCTTTTTTGAGTTATGTACCCCTGTGAAATGTTTTTAGCCGAGTACACCCTTGACCAGTGCGAAGCATTTTGGGTTGGAAAATAAGATGTAATACGCAGCATTTTGCATATAATATATAATATCTACAATGCAGTTTATGAACTTAAACTATTATTTAATTGAATATTTATGAAATATCTATTTTCAAAGTTTTATTTAATGCTCATTTTAAATATATTTAAAACAAATCTCACCTACCCCCTAGAGGGCCTTCACGTACCTCCATTTGAGAACCCCTGAAATAGACCATAAAGCAGGGTATGCTTTAGGATGTAGCTACCAGAAGCATATGCGGCGTCTCTACGTCACTTCTGTTCACTCGTACCACAAAAAACTAAATGGCTCCGGCCAAAATGCCAAACACAAAGCTTTTAACCCAAAAGGTGACGTCAAGATGACGACATCCACCGCTTACAGTCTACGCTTCTGCTTTAATGATCTCTTAGTCATCCTATCACAAGTACATGTTTAACGTAAATGTGATTTCAAAACTGTTGCCATACCCATTTTAAGACTAACAATCGAAGGATTTCTTACAGATCAATTCCATCCATCCATCTTCTAAGCTTACAGCATATGTCCCGGTCACAGTGGAAGCAGGCAGCTCAGATGTTCTTCTCCCTTACCAGTTTGAATATGTAATCCCATCAGGGTGAATCTCATCCTCTTGAGGATTAGGATGCAGGTAACTTGTGCTTCCACAAGACCTTTTCTTACCGAGGCAATCCTAATTGAGCCCCATGGCGCCTGGATGCCATCTGGGTGAGGGGCCTTTCCTCCTCTGCACCGGCTCGGCTGCCAGCAAATATCTTTCCCTGTACAGGGCTGATTCAACAATGGATAAGGTTCCGTGCACTGATTAACAGCGCCAAGACATATGTAGAAGAAATCCAGTATGAGACGGTACTGTATATGCTGGATTCGATTTGGTCCAGTACAAAAAATGAGAAACTGTAGAAAAAACATTTTGGATGATTGAAATACATTCTCTCAAATTCCAGAGTCTGTAATAGGAGAAATGTTCGAATGGGCCCTAAAGCTGTTCCAGGACCCGTTGTGGACGTGAGGGAACCGTGTTGCATGTTCTCAGGGTGCATCATATGTTATTCAGGGCCCCTGGGACGTGAAGTTGTGGGCAGTTTGCAGAATTTCCCTGGAAACAAAAGCTAACTCCATCTGTCGCAGCAGCTAATCAGCATCCCACAACGTCCTGTAGTCTCCATAGACCGGGTGCTTTCTTTTCCACCATTCACTGTATTGTTGAAAGCAGAGATATGCAGGAAGTCTGGAGACTGAAGTCAGGCTTTTCTCTTCTCGCGGTGCTATCATCCCGACAGAAATGCCTTTTTTTCTCACAGATGACATCTGCTTCTTATACGACAATACTCGGGCCATCTGCAACCCTTTATACAACTCAATCTCTATAGATCTTTAACCTCTCTTCTTTCCAAAAGAACAAACTGTGATGCGTCGAGGAAGGAGTGATGCACAAAGGGAAGTTCAAACACTCAAGAGAGGGACAAAAGTGCTTGAAGCATTCGTTTTCTTGATCTCTTCCTCTTATGTATTGCGGCATCAGCACTGACTCTGATAACCCTTGTTAAAGTCCCTGGCCGTCCCTTTATTCAAGCCAATATAAGGGATTTGTCAAATATGGCACGCAAAGCAGGGTGCATGTGCTGCATGATGGGAGAGACAGTGTGGCATCCGAGTCAGCAGAACATCGCTTCTGTTGTTTAATCCTGTTCTCGATATCACCTTGAAGGTAGATGAAGGAAGAGTTATGTATTTCCATGACGACAGGAATGACAGGGAACTCATTTTCTTCACTTAAAAATGACACACTCAGTATTCGTTCATCATTAATAACTGAAGTAAGCAACACTGACACATTCCAGGAGAAACTAACAAGACCATGTGAAAATCGAGTATATGGCTGAGACTCGTGTCAATTCCGTTTGTAATGTAAATTCCTGGATATTAGATTTTCTTTTGCAATTTCCTCCAATATTCCATTATATTTTTGTATGTAGTGTAGTATAATACAATATCATATGAAATAGTTCAGCAACATTCAATTCAACAAATTGAGGACTACTTTGATTTATTAATTTCAACAATATAATCATGTTTCGGATTAATGATCTTAAATGTCATCGTCCAATTTCTTCACTTGTCAAAGCCTGTGGACATGCAATGGCTTCCTGTATATATTTTTGACATAAACATACACTTACAGCAACGTTGCATTTTACTAGTCACTATTCATCAAGGTAATTGGTCAGACTGGCATTCATCTCCACAAAGGAAAAAAAGAGTCAGTTGTTTCCTCTAATCGCCATGGTAATTTAATATTCTTGTACTTCGGGGGAAAAGAAGGAAATAAGTGTACTCCGCTTTCTTGGGACATGTGTACATTTACTGAGACAATAGACAATGGAGCCATGATTGTAAATGAGGTAAAAAAAAGAGACGGGTACAACATGCCGACTGGACCCCTTGGGACGTCGCGGTGCATGGTCAGCCTAAACCTCCTGGGTTGGTTTCTTTTAATTCTCTCTACAACCCAAGCTGTTTTTGTTTCCAAACACATGATGTTGCTCTGATTGTAGCAGAACAGACAATTAAATAGGTAATTATAGAGATAAGTTAAAATTAGTGAACTTTGTTTCATTTTGAGGACTTGGGTCTGGGTTTAACCCTTGTGTTGCCTTAGGGTCATTTTGACCCGAATCAATATTACACCCTCCCCCCGCCTTTGGGTCATTTTGACCCGATTCAATGTTTCACCCTCCTGTTACCTTTATATTTACTAACATATTTTACCCTTTGGGTTCAATTTGACGCCAGCAATTAAAACCTCCAGAAAATTATTAGAATTAATATTGTTTTCCAAGTTTAAGTGTGAGGCACTTTATGTTTGTTTGTTGACTACCGAAAGAACACCAACATTAAACATTGAATGGGGTCAAATTAATCCTAAGGCGGGAGGAGGGTGTAATATTGATTAGGGTCAAAATGACCCTAAGGCAACACAAGGGTTAAAGAAAAGTGTGTTGACGGTTGTCCCGTTTAGTTCTCTCTTGGCATTCCTACAATGTGTAAAGTGTGTCAAATTATCTCAGAACTAAAAAAAAATGTGCTGCAAGGGGCGAGTCGTAAAACTGAGAAATGGGTCGGCATTTTGGCTTTTTTTACTTTTTAAGGGGTACAAGGGCAGCGCTCCATTTCTGGGAATGGCCTACAAAAATACCTAAACCCTGTAGTGCTTGATTACACATCCTCTGTGAGCTCTTCACAATGACTCAGGATGGACTTTTAGACATTGTGACTTGGAATACTAGCCAACTTGATCCTTGTCATCATACTCTATGTTACGCATGTTAACATTTTGAGTCGGTTTAAGGCATGCGGTTTCATACAAATTCTTGACAAATTTAAATAATCCCCTAATCGGCAGTATATTTTTAACTGTGAACGTAAAAATACAATCAATTAAAAAAAATCTTGATGTTGTGTTGCTTGAATTTACCACAGGGTTTTTCTCACTCAGGTAAGCAGAGTGTCGATGGGCCCCCAGGCGGCGCCATGTAGATGTCATTATCTAAAAAAAACTGATACTGTACGAATAACATCTAATTATTTTTCTTTCATCCCAATATGTGACTCAATCAAACTAAAGTCCTAAAAGTGTTCGAGCAGACATCTATTCCGAATGCAGACATTGATGCAAGTTAAACACACAGTATCTGCCTTGAAGAAGAACCTCAGAAAAATGGGGTTAGATTAATCATCAATCAAGGACTGTTGCAGATATAACATTACGTGTTTCATTTATATCCATGAATCAACTCTGGAAGATTACAATCTGAATGAATATGAATTAAACTCAATTTCGCTCCTCACTCTGAAGTGCTGCATTGATAAAAAAATATATATATTTCAATGCGCAAATGTGATGGTGGCCATTTATCGGCAAAATCTTTATATACAAAGTACCTTTAGCAAAAGGACATTGTGACAACACAGCACTGTCATCCAAGCTGGGGATTTATGCCGTCCAACAGTAACAGAGTATTTGGAGCCCATTGGAAATGTTGAAGACTTTTTACCTTGTTCTTTTAGGACCTATTGTTTTCTTCATTCGTTGGTCCTTATTGAGTGTGGCAGGTTGGATCCAAATGGTGGTTTCTCCACTCGCTCGTGGTGGTTTCCCTGACATATTTTTCTGAGGCAGATTTGAAAACGTCTGGCTCTCCCCCCCCTAGGGCCACCTCAAAGGCTGATCAAATGAGCACTGGAACATGACTTCTTTGGCATCCGCACAGCAAGAACAACTGGTTCCCCGGAGAAGACTTGTCTCCTGAACATCCACAACAACATTCTCACTTTGCTACATTCTGTCTTCTGTTCTGCAGTTTTGTGAAGTACTAGACATTGAGACATGCATATCAAACTAAATCTCGGACTATGGTCATTCTAACCACAATTCAGGAATCAGCGACAGGAAAAGTTACAGAAAACTAATTCTCGAATTTTTTAAAGAAAAAACAAACTTGAAATTGACATGTGGTTCCCCACCATTTGTGAAAATCTCCTAACAAGATAGTTAAGGTTAGGCATTGACCTTGAATAGTGAAGATTAATCATTGAGATTAATAATTTACCTCAAATGGTTAGGGTTAGGCATTGATATTTAATAGTTAGAGTTAACCATTTACCTCTCATGGTTCAAAATGCTCCCGAACTAATAGGATGCACAGCGCTGCATTGCAGCAACAGAAAACCGTACAGAGGAAAATGCCATGGGCTTTTTAAATCCCCTCAGTCAGACGAGTTGCCTTTTGCAGTCGTCAATTTTTGATGAACAACTTGACAAATGTATGATCTGTGCAGTGAGATTATGTTTTGATAACAGCATATCAACCAACACAACTTGTCGGCGACCATATGCTTTCACATGTATTTTCTGACCACATACTGCCTGAACTTAAACTGCAACCACTACTGGAGAAAAAAAGAAAGGGAGTGGCAGTGGATGCGCTCAGAGCCAACAGATGTTGCAGACTGGAGCAGAGAAGAAATTAGCAGTAAAGTCGTTAAGCGATGCTGAAAGCGCGGTGCAGGTTTCAGTTGGCCCATGCATAAACAGCTTCTTAAGACACATTTAAAGTTCCTGTCTCTTGTTCCTCAACAGCTGGGTAAAGTGAAATGGGGTTAGCCCTGATCTGACCCTCAACTTTGGCTGTGGAGGCAAAACCAAGTCTCCCCTGTGCTTTCAGACTTCAGTATTGAAGCTGAAGCAGGAATGGTTAACATGTGTTCTGATTATTTGTGCTAAACTGCCTCTCTGTGTGTGAGGGATTGAGGGTGCGTCAATCTAGTTGTCCTAAATTGGCAACAGCGTGGTCTCGCACTTTTGATTTATACATGTAAACGCCCTGACGTTAGCATCCTACCATCATGCCTCAGCGGAAAGAAAACAACTATTGATAAAACACATACTCGCACACATTGTGTGAACGTGGTTTTACTGAGCTGTGTGTGTGTCCTAATCTTACAAATAAACCTGTTAACTGAAGAACGCAACTTTGTGTTCAGAAGTCCGACTTCACGTTGATGCACATGCCCCGAACCCGGTGGCTGAGCATGAAGAAAATACACGTTTAGCCGGGGTTAGCTTAGCTTACAGCCACAATAAGCAGAGTGTCAATTTCTTGCACAAGTTCGGTCCCTGAGTGCCATCTTTCAAACCTGAGGGACTCAAGAATGTATTGTAACAAATTTTCAAAGAAGATAGAACATAAAGTAACAGTTTTTTAAAATGCCTTTTTTTAGGGGGGGGGGGGGGACTGACGCAAGCTAGCTGTCTCCCCCTGCTTCTAGTGATTGTGCCGTGAATAAGCTAATGGTACAAACTAATCAAGGAGCCATCTCATTTAACCCACATACATGGAGTTGACATTGAGCTTCTCTTTTACTCGCTCCAAGAACAAGCAACTCTACAAAGTCCCCGAAATGTTGGCGCATTCCTAAGAGTAAAATATATTTCCCAAACAGCCGTTAGTGCTCCAGCCAAAGAAAACTGGACTCAACAGTGTCTCTTGTGGCTTTTAACGCTTTTGAATAACATCCTCACATGACATGAATTCTGGGTAATGATGGTGAGAGGACTTCTCACCACTGTTTGGAGTAATAAACTTTGACAAACTCTGAAACAAAACAGATTCACTGATAACATTGGCGCAACAAAGACACATCATTATTACTTTCTCAAAACAGCAGAAGACTGCAATGTGTCTTGGCACACCGCAGCTTGATTGATTATCGTTCGGTTTGCAACCAGGCACCGGGCCACGTCTCTGCGGCTGTTGGTGGTTTGAAGGATGAAAGCTCAGTCTTGGGCCCCGTGGGGCCCGACAGTTCCAGAGGCCTCCGCTGTGGCAGTCTCCTCCATGAAGTAACTATACTGAACATCTTCCTGAAGTCCAAACTTTATTTTAAAATAAATAAAGGGTGGGAATACGAAACAGTAATCGTGCTCAAGGGTATTTTGGAAAAGGGTTGAATTCCAGACACTTAATGGAATCCTTTTGCAATATGGTGTCTCCTTAATTTGAAGCCTTGGAAAGCAGGCCACTCACTGTGCACCAGCGCCAATAATCACAGTAGGGAATCAAGGAATGTTTGGATATAAATCCTGACTTTTGCAGTATGATCATCTGAGCCCGAAGGAAAACTTGTGATACAGCTGTGAACTGGACTTGAGAAAAAACATAATTCCATGAGTATCTTTCTCTTTTCACGATCCGACAGGAGTCTGTTTGGATCATACTGTTACCAAACCAAGGACTTTGCGACCAGAATTGGTTTGAATGTATGTGTTGGCATGTTTCTGGAGATGGCAACTATTATAAGGATGGCATTGCCATTCATGCCCCCCTGAGGAATTTTAATGTATCTTAAATGATCCCTAATTCTGATGGGCAGGTTTTTTGCGTCATTGAGCAACAATTCTATAATAGGATTCCACTGCAGCATGTTATAATTTTGCATTTCCTCTTGGCTCCGTTTTCATGTTTTAGAAAAATGAAGACTGTGGCTGACAAGAGTTTTTTTTCGAATGCAGGTTCTCCAAATGCCTAATTCAGGGTGAAAACAAAACATACAAAGCATTACTACTGCACACAGTAAAAAGAAGTTAGACTACATTGATGACTAGTACTAGTACAGGTTACTGTATGAAGGACAATGTATAAAATGAATAACGAATACTCGTACAAGTTACCGTATGAATGACAATGTTTAAAATATATGACGTGTACTTGGACACATTACTGGTTTGTGTCTCAATAATAACGAAGTAACGTTACAAAACAAGCGCGATGAGGTAATCCTGTAAATAAGTGTTCCGCTGTCATAAGTGGTAACTTTCTAGTTCATTACTTCTGCTGTTGACATACATGTTGCTTGTCGTTATTTTCTTTGGCTGACAAGACATCATGGTACAGGGAAAATGTGACTTGCAATGTAAATGCTGTTCAGCTCACGGATTTGTGAAGGGGGGGGTTATCACATCAGTCACCTATTTGAATAATAAATGCCAATGTTGTATGGTCTGGTACAGTGGCAGTCTGCTTTCTTGTATGTCTTCATGGTTTCTCTACTTCAAGGACAACGGTCAAGAGAACCGTCTCTGGCCTTGTAGCACATTCATCTCCAAGACGGGCTGATTGTGACAGTATGACATCATCCAGAGAAAGTGTGTTTAATGATCACTGTCAATAACTGGGGGTTTCAACAGTTAGCCGGAGCGAGGACGCCTGATTGATATATAGCGTTTGTGTTGTGGGAACGTAATCCAATATTTATATCTTCATACGTGCCTGTAGATCAGAATGCTCTACATATCTTAAAGTTAAGGAGTCTCATTTTCATGAGACTCCTCCAAAATATTAGAACTAATGAGAAGCTTGTATAGTGGTGTGATGTGTCTTGGACTGGTCTACTTTCTGTTCCAAGAGGCAGAACTAAACATGGAGACGCAGCATTCAGCTTTTGCTGCTCCACATATCTGGAACGAAGTCCCTGAAAACGGAGACCCTCAGAGACCCTCAGAGACACTCAGCTCCTTTAAATCCAGATTGAAGACTTTTCCATTTGTTGCCTTTCATTTAACCAGATTCAAGGATATCAATACATTTCTGCATCTCATTTTATTTCTTTAACTGCATTGCAACTTGTATTCTATTTCTTGCTGTTTGACTGTTTTAAATGTTTTAATGAATGCTCTTAATTGTATTTAAATCTTGTTTTCTTTTGCATTATGTTTTGATGCTTTAAATGGTTTTATGTGAAGCACTTTGAAATGCCTTGTTGAAATGTGCTATACAGATACACTTGCCTTGCAAGAAGAGTCAGGGACCCTGACAGTACTTTGACAACAGTAACTTAAGTGGAAATACGGTGAAAACAGCCTTTCTATTAAAAAGAAGGAACTATGAATATTACAGTGGTGAGTGTGTCGTGACTCTCTTGTACTCGTTCAATCAGTCCTGTGAAGATGGATAATATGCTGAATTAATTATTTCCGCCATTCTAGTACAGGACCCCTACTACAGTGGGGTGTCTATGCGAACCAAACATTAGACCAATCATGCATCCATCCATTCAATCCACACAGATCACAACGACTTCTTACACCAGTAGGTCTCCTGGAGGCGAGTTTGGTTGCATGAAGCATAATAAACTACCCGCTGAAAGACCAACAGACTCCCTGTGCTTTAATAGAACGAAATGATCCACCTAATGTATCTTGAAGGATGTCGCTAAGTCCCTCTGATTGTATTCAACCCACTGAGAGAAACAAATAAAGCGATACCCAGCAGTGTGTAGTCAGCCTTCTTGCAAAAATGAATCTAACAAGGTGAGTAAAACAACTTAATATTCCAGCTGCATTGCAGGGGATAAATTGCATAATCTATCATGCATTGGGTTGTAAACAATTTCACTGTGAGGCATTTGCTGAAATGGAGGAAAACAATAAAGAAATAAATCCCCTTTGGTCACCCCAGGAGGTCTGTATGCAAGCATAGGAATATCTCACTGTCACCGGGCACCACGTTCAGAGTCATCAGAATCACACAATGCATATTAGCATGGAGGGCAGGGCGTTGTTATGGAAAACTAAAATTTCAAGATTTTGCTGTCAGATGTGCTTTTTCAGAGCTGTGAAAACATAAACCTAGCCTGTCACACTGCCACTGACAGCGATGTCAAACTTGAAAACAAATATTTTGCACTCGATACACAAATACATCCGTTCAGGGTTTAAATCAAGTTTGTTTACTAAGATGCAGTTGTGATGGCTCGATTAACATTAACATTGGCGAATATGTGTAATGTGAAAGAAGTCACTTGTAGGGACAAATCCACATATAGTTATTTCCCAAATCTGCAGCTCAGCTCTACGGAGCACTTCTCTTTCCTCGCTCAGCCTCTTTTTGGTTCTACGGCCATCAGCATTGTTTGTGTTTCACCGGCTGATAAACCAGATATTCTTTTCAGTTTGTAGAGAGCTAGAGAACAGAGAATACTGGAATCATATTCCAGGCAGCAACCCCTGTTCTGAAACGTGAAGTCGATGCGGAAGTGTCTTAAAACTGTATTCTTTGCAAGGGGGCGACTCCTCTGGTTGTATAGAAGTCTATGAGAGAATGACTCTAGTTCTCTCTTGATGTATTCCATCAGGAAACATTGTAAACATGAGTTTATGAACTCGATCTATAGTTTTCAAGTCTTCTTCAAAAACAGCATGTACCGGTAGTTCCTTTTTTAAATGATGGTCTATTTAGAGTCAAACAGACTATACATCAGTGTTAATAAGCATTTGGTTGTACAAGGCTCCGCCCTCTTGTGTCACTTCTTGTTCACGAACCACTGAGTGACGTCACGGTGGCTCTGTTCACTTCTTATATACATGGTATATTGTATATTCATATAGGTGGTCAGACATTACTCCAAATGAAAGCTAACGTTGCTTTCTTTCTGTTCTTTTCAAACACATTATCAAAAAATCATGAACAAAAAACATAACATAATACTGCTTAACCATTTACACCACAATCAAAGAAATTGAGGGGTGACTTTTGATAAATTATTTGGCTTTATTCATCTCATATCACTGACAATATTCATCTACAGTAAAAAAGGTTGTCTTCACTTGACTTCACAAGCTCCAGAACCTTCAGGGTGAATATAATTTAATGTATCTAAAGAAGAAGCAGAGTACTGCTCAAACACCCCTTTGGCAAAACTGCTGTTGGTTTCTGTCTCCTAAGACACTGGTTCGAACTGTCATAACAGCACAAACACAGCGCTGCTTACAGTTGAGTTATTCCCCACATTCTGCACTTGCAGGAGGGCCGTGTTGAGAGAGAGAGGCTGCTTTAATTCCTGCTTTTGAGGGACTGAGTGAGCATGAGTCATTTAAAAAAAAAATATTAACAAGACAGGACTTTAAGGATACAATACAAAGGGAGAAGAGAAATAAAAGGGTAAAGAACAACAAAAAACTGAAAAATAGATATAAAATAATTAGAAAAAACACAGCAAATAACACATTTGCACATCACCAGTCTGGCATAAGTATATCTTTTATGAGTCACTTTTAATCTCCAACATCTCTTTCACATCCAGCTTGACCAAAGACCGAAAGCTCTACAGTCTACCGTCGTTTAGTCAACATCGGCTGATAACCCTTAAAAAAAAGAGGCACATCCCATGTAGAATTTGTTCTAAAAGCCCTTTGATTTCTAGCTTGAGGACTCAGTTATGCCTGAGTAACCGGAGTCAATACCATCAGCTCTGTGTTTTCTTTATAGATCACATTTCCTTGCCACTGGCCAAGTCAGCGCAAGTGGTTTTGGAAGACAATAACAAGACCTGACTGTTGTATTGTGAATTTCCTCAAGACAAATGGGCATAAACAGCAACGCTTTGAAACTATCTGCCAGTGAATACATTACCCATACAGCCGAGGATAGAAAACAAATCCAGACCTTGCTTTATGCTAAGTGTCCCAGTAATTGATGAGTTTATTTACACACGAGATGCAAATTCGAATGCAACTGTCTGATCACATTTTCATCCAGATAGGACCGCCTCCCCATTCGACAGGATTGGACCATTTACTCTCAGCCCGCAGTGGAAATGGTCTATTTACTGATGCTCTTGGGGTCTTTGAGCTGGAGGATTCCATTAGATCCTGTATCCTTTTTTTCCATTGATTTTTTTCCCAGGAGAGGAGGTTTATATATATATATGGGAATATTCATAATCTCAAACCACGGCAGGACTCAGTAACAGTTCCTTTTGTATTCACAAGTTGTAGTTATTTAGGATGATCAAATGTCCTGCCAGTCGGTGTTCGCATTGACTCTTTTTTAACAGCATTCCTCACTAAATTATTGTATTTCATGTTGTCGCAAGAGGGCATCTGATATACATCAAATCAATCAAATATAAAATACATGTCACTCTTTATTTTGATGGTCAATTATAGTTTTTAACATATGTAATGTTGCACACAAATATTACATTCTCGTCACATCATGCCACTTTGTGTATTGAATTGAAATCAGGCTCATCTGACAGATATGATCAGATATAGCGGTGTAACAGCTGGTGCAGCTGTGCCGCATGTCATATTTATCAGATGTAGATGTAAAGTGATGGCTTCGAGGCAATGATGTCTCATTTCGTTAAATGCCTGTTGTCTCCTCCTCACCTTCTCCACCTGCATCCCAGGGAGGGACTAAGACAAGAGGAGAGGAGGCAAGTAAAGTAAAGGAATCAAATATGCGCAAGCTGGGAGATGGGAAAGGCCCCTTGTGTCTCCTGTCTGTCTCTCTCTCTGTACATGGTTTGTGGGTGCTTTTCAATGCTATAACGTGTCTCCTCACTTCCTTTCCTTGCCTCCTCTCCACGCTTCATAGTCCCGCCCAGGAGAGATACTATCAGACGTCATAAATCAAAGGCCACTGGATATGATGAGTGTCACAGCGACATCAGATGTCCATTGGGTTAGAGATAATCAAATACAGCTGTATTATATCAGACAAGCATTGCAGTGTTCCTGAAGATTTCTATATTTTATATGAATTCAATTAAATTGCAGTAATCTCCTTTGCTCGTTCTCCCGGCTCTGCTAATCATGCGCACCTGTCTGCAATCAGCTCATCACCTCTTTCACTCAGCTCACCTGCTGCTCATCAGCTGACAGTAGATCTGCCCTCGGCTAGTCCTCTCCAGATTGCCGTCTCAACCTCACCGGCAGATACATCTCAAGTCCAACCTATAACCAGCCTAAAAGGTTATAAATGAGCACACCTGTGAGCAGGAAAAGAGGGGGGAAAACAAACAATGAAGAAAAGCAGCATGGAGATCAGAGAGAGGAGCGAGAGTGGCTAAAGGAGGAAGGAAAACACGTCTTAGTTAGGATTCAGCTCCCGTAGGCGATTAGTAAAGCCTTTAATAGTTAAAGTACAAAAACAACGGAACTGGCTGAACTACGACCTAATCCTGGATACCCTGAGGAAGGAGGACGGATCCCGGGAGCAGGCTGTCGGGAACTACGTGGAAATAAAGACCGGACCCTGCTTGGATACCGGAGAGAATCTCCTTCCCGGCAGTGGACCCTTGAGATAAATTCCTATAAACCCTGATCTCCAGGCCCGACCTCTCTGTTCTGTCCCCCCCAGAGACATTTTATGTTATCTCCAGACTCTATTTGAGTCCCACATTTGGTTAGAGGATAGTGTATGGAGTAAATTCCAGTGCTTGTGTTGACTGGTCCTAAAGAACCATAAAACTGAACGAAACTGTATTCCGGGTTGTGTTTTGTGTTTTGTTTTGTGTGATGCATACCTTTTTATAGTGGAGGAGCTAGTTAGCCAGACAAACCCCTTTATTGCTAAAGTAGCTTAACAAAAATAACAGATTAAAGGGATCCTACACGACAAACCCCATCATATAGCAGGGTATGCTTTAGGGCGGGACTACCTTGTGATTGACAGGTTGCTACCATGTTATACAACTGCCTCTGGCTGACAAGTAAACTGAATATGATGTGTAAAATCAGTGGAATGGCTTGTTATTCCAGCCTTAAAACCCTTTCATGGTCACGTTGTTTTGTGTGTGTAACTTGTAATGCTATTTTCATACCTGCTTCGTTCAGCGCTGCCGATCGTGGACAGTTTGTACCTCGCGACGGTTGCCTGGAGACGACCGCGCGTCCCAATTAAAGCAGCCAGACGACGGGCATGAGACAGTCTCTCCCTCCGTCCAGCTCAACTATGAAACAGTTCATTTATTCAGAATGAGACGGCGTCCAGCAGCATGGCACACCGCCAGGGAATCATGTTTTATGAAGCTCACAGCAAGGTGTCCACCACATGGTCGAGATGGAATTATGTTGTCATGACGGCTTCTGTCTGTCTGTGGGTGGACACATTCTGGGAATATCATAACAATCCCATGGTGAATCCACACATTCGCCCCTGACTACATTTTTGGAGCTTAATAACCTCCAAAGTTCATATTAATGTCACCATTGTGTTATGTGGGAAGACCAGTATGACGTTCCTTAAATATGCAATATATAATACACGAAGGATCATTACTGATGAGCTTATTAGTATAATTGTTTTTGAGTCATTTATTATGACAGAGCGTTGGCAGACATTTTTGTGCCCTTTATGTCAACAGTTCTCCAGACTTTGCCAAGGGAATTACCCACAATCCATAGCAACGTTATACACATGATTAACCCTGAGGATAACAAAGAGGACCGCAAATGGGTGTTCAGACTGACATTAATTATTAAGGATTTGAGATGATCCATAAAAGAGTATTAAGAGAGTTAAAGACATAGGAAAAGAAGAAAGATCAGTCAGTATAGATTTTAGAAAACATAAGCATTGAATATAATCACAATAGTACGAGATACATTTTTTTTTAAAAAGATGTTCAAAATATAATGTTAAGTAATTAAAGTGTGTACTATAAATGTATCGTAATAATTCATAATGTATTATAATTATTGTTAAATAATGTTTAATGTTTTGTAAATTAGCTGATTGATTAAATTTAAATTGTCATAAGGTCGTAGAGCCATAGGCCAAAGGTCAATCTTGCTTCCAACGTGGAGGAGCGAGCGCCTAGATTGTCGGGGATAAATGTAAAAAATAAAAGTAGCTATAGATGTCATTGTGGTACATCAAATGCCTTCCATTTCAACATTTTCAGCACAAAAACAAAAACCTGTCTGTTACTGTGACCGACATTCCTGTCGCCGATTGTGAGGACGAATGGTCTTTCAAAGGATCCATTATTGTAAAGTTCTGTTCTGTGTGTACTCTGTGTCTTCTCTGTGTCTCCTCTGTTTGCTTGATCGTTTCATCCCCTTCACTTGCCCTCAGCCTCTCCTGTCTCCTTGATTGTGTCATTCCCTGCACCTGCCCTCGGCCACTCTCGTCTCGTTAATGTCTCATGTCGTACACCTGTTTCCATGTCGTACACCTGTTTTCCCCCCTATATATTGTGCCACTCTTTCCCTCGTTTGTTGGATTGTTGTCTTTTTTTTCTGTCGTCCTGTCTTTCGTACCTGATCCTGCCTGCCCTGAACCCCGATTCTCTGCCTGCCCCTTTTTGGACTTTGTTGTTGTTGTTACCTGTTTTTTGCCTCATTAAAGAGCGCTTTTTTGTTATTCAAGTTTCAATCCTGCTGGTTTCTCTGCACATGAGCTCCTGCACCTCGCTACCTGTGGCGTCAGCCTTGACAATTGTGACATGTGAGTTTTTAATCTCCATTGTAACTGTACGTTGTCATGTTTTGGGTGCGCTTTTTGTAGTACTTCCTCGTTGTAGTTTCGCCATGACAGACCAACGTCAGTGATTTATGTAGATTATTGAAAGTGTACAAGGAATAAAATCGGCAGTTGTCTTTTTCTAACTCCTCATGATGTTCCAGTAAACACTTTGGAGAACCGGACAAGATTTCAAAGTTAAATCTTTTTGGAGTTCAAGGCTTCAGTTTAAAAATCCTTTTTTTTTCCGGAAGGTTGACACGGTAAAATAAACCAGAAGTACAATATCCAAGTGGCGGCCATCATAAGAGATGTTCAAGTTATCTAAATGTTGAGTAAAGGGGCTTCGGTGCTTCCTTTCTTAGCTCCTTCAACATAGGACACATTCGCCAAAGGAAGGACAATAATGTCAACCCACAATCCCTTGTGGCTGCAAATTAAGGTATTGCCATTCAGTCGTCCATTAAAACAAACGATGTGCTTCTCTTGAACAGCTTTAACTATGATTTGACATATACAGTTGCAAACAAATGGGATTCATGTTGATGAATATTCATGAGTAAAAATATTGTTTCATTAATTATATGTTTTTATTTACGTCACACATGTAACATCAGTAAAAAACTAAATAAATAACACTAAATATGGCAAACTGTCAAACTTTATTTCTCAATAACAAAAAGCATCAGTAAAACAACAAGCTATAGGTCTATAATCAAACTATTCACACGCCAAATATAACCCAACAACTAAGTCTACATTAATGCTCACGGGAAATATTGTTATCGAAGGGTTTCATAGATATTGAGTGAAGCAGCCTCTCAAAGAAGGAGCTCTTTATACAGCCTGCATGGAACAGAATAACAGACTTCATGGGGTCATGTTTTAGGTGCGCTTTGTGTAGTACTTCCTCATTGTAGTTTCACCATGACAGACCTACGTCAGTGTGTACGTAGTATTTACGTAGATTATTGAAAGTGTACAAGGAATAAAATCGCCAGTTGTCTTTTTCTAACTCCCCATGAATTCTCCTTCACACCTTTCCTTCACATTCATGAGGTTTTCCATCGAGGTCAATGAAAAGTGGTTCGGAATGGACTTTTCGACCGCAGTCCATGTTTCTTCCGCTTTAAATGTGCGTGTGCGCTCGCGGCGTAAGTGGACGAAGCTCCTGCGCATTCTACGTAGGGTCTCTTCCGCAGCAGCGGAGCAGCGCGGAACGCTCGCGGATACTGTGAGAAGAAACACCAAGGGAAAAAACCCCACAACGTTTTCTTTCTGCTAGTCTGCTAACAACAAACCACCCGCGCGTGTAGCCTGTCGGGGAGGACATTCACTGACCGTCTCGACTCACTATATTAATCTCGTGCAGCTGCTCGGTGCCCAGCCATATTCCGCGCTCCGTGACAGGTGAGACACATCGGTTGTGGCAAGTTCCTGTCCTCTAAAACGGATCCAGACCGTCTCAAAACATGAGCCGTGGTGACGCTTCTGTCTTTGACGCTGAAATGTCCCGGGCCAAATCACAACACACGCGTTTAGAGACTGTTTGTTTGTGCGCGTGACTGCGTGCGTGCGTGAGGGTGTCAGCTCACACACTTCCTTGTGCAGTTGCGTCTGTGAAAACGTACACATGCCACCTGCGCATGCGCGAGAGATTGGACTCTTGATTTTTGATAGTTTATGATATGATATTACTTTATTCGTCCCACAGTGGGGACATTTCAAAAATCACAGCAGCGGTGCACAAGAGCATCAATAAAAACAAATATAGAACACAAAATACTAATACTAAATATACAGGGGGGGGGGGGGATAAAGTAAAGTGCTGAGTAAAGTGAAGTGCAGAGTTTACTGTCCCCTATTCTTGCTTGTGCAGTGACGTTGCTGAAATGCAAAAAGTAGCTACATTAAATCATTGAAGACATCTTTTTTCTAAACAGAATAAGCAGTGTCCTGAGAGTTGCGGTGAATATTTCGAGTAGTTACATGTGCATGAATCTAATCATTGTTTTAACGTTCCCCTCCAGATTGATGACAATAGCAATGCCTGAAAAACATGGCCCACAAAGAAGATAATGACGTGAAATGCAGGTGAGAAGCACTCGCCAACAGGGACAGTTCCAAGAATGCTTATTAAGCCACAGGGGAAAACACTCCATGTAAAGTGTGTTTTTGTTCCTTCTTTTTTTCGTGTATTTACTTTCTTTTACATTATATTTGCAGCTCCCACCGCACTGAACTGCACGCCAGCATCCCTCGAACACGCCTGCCCATTGTGTACCACCCAGACTACAACATTACCTTCATGGGCCTTGAAAAGCTCCATCCGTTTGATGCGGGGAAGTGGGGGAAAGTCATTCACTTCTTGAAAGGTATCGAGAGACGGAGCCCCTCGAGGCTGATGCATCTGGGAATTATTCTGAGTGACTCGTAAGAGGTAGAGAACAAAGCAGAGAGAGAGTGGATCGGTGATATGTAGCTGCTTGGGAAGGGGAAAGGCAAAGCAATAGAGCACAGATAATTAGAGAACACTCCTTTTGTGAGTTCATGTCCGTCTACACTACAGTGTGGATGAGGCCCATCACAGGATTTAAGTTACCAAAAGGAGAAGACGATTTTTGCAGATGAGACCATGCACACTTAGAAAATCCACAAAACCTAATGTTAATAAATAATAATCAAAATATAGCAAAAATCTGATGCTAAAAACGTTTTTAAAAAACATACCTATTATTGTTGTTAGTTATTGCACCATTATCTCCATCAATATATTGCCATGTATACTGACTTACATTTAACACCATTATAAAAACTCTTCCTCCATGTACATTGATCCAAATGGTTTGTTCTGTATTTTAATTGACAGAAAATGCCAGAAAATAAAAGGAAATTGCTCTCTAGTAATGTGTGCAGTGAGGTTGTGTGATGTACTGTATCTTGATGTTGGTAAACACGTTACCAGACGTAAATACTTGAATCACAAAATTTCAATCGGTTGATTTTGTTATTACAGCAATATGTAAATAGTGGATATGTAACTATATGGATCTGTCATCCAGCCCTAAGCGGAGGACCAATGTATGATCAGTGCTTGCTCTGCTTTCATATATGGTTGTTTCTCAATGATTATAAAATTATTATTGGCATATTTATGTTTTCGTTTTAAAAAAAAGAAGGTCTTTGATCAATATTCCTTTAATGTGTCTATTTAAGGACATTTCACAGTTGACGATATACGTTTCAGTGCCCCCTGGTGTAATGGTAATACAATGGTTATTGTGAAACAGATAAGAAAGAAAAGATGTGTGACAAAATATACAGACGACACAAGCCGTGTGTAACTGATGTTATGGTTTGAATATGGCTCTGATTGCTAGTTTTGTACATGCAAGTGTGTCCTATATTCATAGATAAAAACTGTGACAAAGGGGGGGGGGGGCGGAGAAGGAGGAAGAGGAGAGAAATAAATAAATCCTACAAATAATTAGGTACAAGTATTATAATGTTGCTGAGTATGCTAACTAACTACAATAGTCATACTACATAATAATACAAGTACAAAATCCGTGGGTACATTCACACTGCAAGTATTAATTCTGATTTATTGCACAGATCCAATTTTTGTTGTCTTCTGGAAACATTATTTTATAAATGTGGCAAATACCAGATCCCAGTGTGAACTGGTTCCGTTCATTAATTTTTTTTATTTAATTTGTGAGCGGAGGACAACAAGAGAGCCACGAGACACGAATGGCTTCGCAGCGTAGAATTGTGACGAAGGTCAAGCAGAGTGACCGACTAGTCTCATTAATTCCAATGTGGCTATTCAGAGGGAAAATGAAAATGGCCCGACTCAAGAGTCGTTAAGGATCAGATTCCATGTGATTAGTGGTGGTCACACTTGTTATGACAAGAGTATATGTGCAAATAATTACGAATAATTCCGATTTGTCCTACTTTTTGCCTGCCAGTGTGAACGTAGCCTCCGTTTGTGCGTGCACGTGTTTCCCCTGGGACCCCCGGCTTCCTCCCACAGTCTTCCAACCTCTCTCGAATCGCAACATTAGCGTTGTGAAAATTGTTTTTCAGCAAAAGTTGTAACCACTTCGGCTCCACCTGCTTGACTCCTAATCAAACGATGCCTTTTGTCTCAGAGGAGCAGTTCGTCACCGACGGGAACATCGTGGAAGCCCGTGAGGCGACTGAAGAGGATCTGCTGGTGGTTCATACCAAACGATACCTCAACAGATTAAAGGTAGCTTTGTTTCCCCCTCAACACCGCCAACCTTAGGTTCACCTCTCATGATGACAGCATGGCGTGCTCACTCCAGAGCAGCTCTTTTTGTACATCCCGTCTGTATTGCATGCATCGCTCTGTCGTTGGTACCAAAGAGCTGAGGGATCCATCTGTTGCTGTTTTTATGGCATTGATGTGATTTAAAGAGTTTGTCGTCTTTGTTTTTCTCTTCTGAACGTCTCTATTGAACTTCTGTTCTCTTTATACTTTATAATACACAAGAGAGCAGAGGGTGCTCATCAGAAATGCACTGGAAAAAACACAAAAGGAGTTGGTTCTCATTAAAAATCAATCATGCTAAGCGTATTCAGACGAGCACCTATCTGGGTCATTTGAGTCAACACTAACATTTGCACTTTTAAAAAGGAACAGTGTCTAACCTTTAGGGGCATCCATTGGTATATTTGGAATATAATATGAATTAGTGTGTATTCTTAAGCGTGTAATAAAATAAAAATCGTGTTTTCGTTGGCGAAGAAGGATCAGTTTATATCTGCATAGGGAGCGGATCCTCTTCACGAGGTCCGCCATGTTTCTACAGTCGCCCAAACTGGACAAACCACTGGCTCTAGGGATGTGCCTATTTTTCCGATCGTCCACTGTAGTACTCGCTTGGCACACTGAAGTTTCATTTGGTTGCAACCTCGCTGTCAGATCCTACACACTGCACCTTTTTAATTGATCAGCTCCATCTCAGAAAGGAGTGTCTGCTGCAGGAGGCGTGAAGATATCTCGGTAAATCTCGGAGGGCTCAAGAGAGGGACCTGTTCTGGACTGTGCGGTTAATTAGCATTCTTCAGTGCTTTCCTGTTTTCACGTGAGAGTCGAGGCGGCTCACGACTAAGCCCACCGGCAGCATTGTTGAGTCTCTTTAGTCAGCTCGGTACACCCTCACTTGGGCTCTCTGGGGTTTTCAGTCAACCGAAGTCCATGTGTGGTTTTGTTTGCCTGACAATGGAGTCATAGCACATATTTTTTTAACCCTTGTGTTGCCTTAGGGTCATTTTGACCCGAATCAATATTACACCCTCCCCCCGCCTTTGGGTCATTTTGACCCGATTCAATGTTTCACCCTCCTGTTACCTTTATATTTACTAACATATTTTACCGTTTGGGTTCAATTTGACGCCAGCAATTAAAATCTCCAGAAAATTATTTGAATTAATATTGTTTTCCAAGTTTAAGTGTGAGGCACTTTATGTTTGTTTGTTGACTACCGAAAGAACACCGACATTAAACATTGAATGGGGTCAAATTAATCCTAAGGCGGGGGGAGGGTGTAATATTGATTCGGGTCAAAATGACCCTAAGGCAACACAAGGGTTAAAGGTCTATGTATATACTGTCTAATTTTTTTTCTTTTTCAGTGGTCTTTGGCGGTTGCAACGATCACGGAAATCCCAGCTCTGATGTGTCTACCTAATTTTCTGGTGCAGCGGAAAGTGTTGAGGCCTTTGCGGACACAGACTGGAGGAACAATAATGGTAGGTTTCTGAGAGCCTCATTTCCTCCTAATGTCTCTTCATGTCTGTAGCTGGTATTATGATTATTACAATACATTACATGTCATTTAGCTGACGCTTTTATCCAAAGCGACTTACAATCCTGTTACATTCACACACCATACGTAGAAGCAGCTACAGGGAGCAATTCAGGGTTAAGTGTCTTGCTGAAGGACACATCGACTAGGGCGGGGATTGAACCCCCAACCCACTGATTGAAAGACGGACCTGCTACCCACTGACCCATAGTGAACATATTTTAACCCATCGCTCATTTGTCATAGGAAGACATAGAGTTGATGTTCTGCAGTGTACCACTATTAAAATACAGAGGTGATCCAATATAGTCTGTTACCTTCGTCACATACTACACGCTTCTGCAGGGCCTTCAAATATCACATGTGAAGCACCAAAACACCATCATACAATTAGATGATTTCCTATCCAATACAAGATTTGAAAGCCTTACCACAGCTTTTAATTTCTTAAATATTTAGAAAAGAACGATAACTCAATATGTCATCATACTCTTTAACTTCCTTTTTGTAATCGATCACTACCGTTTTGTGTGCTGGAATACAACCTAGACTTGGCTAACCCTCGTCTATACACGAATGGCCTTCATGGCAAACCACACTTCATTCCCAATCAAAAGTGTCCATGAAAAAAACTGTAAATTGTTCCTTTTGATAGAGCTCCACAACAACATATTGTGACTAGAAATTAACAAGTAGGACCAGGACCTTTGAAGATTGCTGCTGGGACATGACATGACCCTAAAGCAGATGGATGTGAGGATCACCCCAACATTGTTTCTTTTTGGGACAAATGTAGCAGGGATGAGTTTGATTTTCAAAAATGGTAAGGAAGAGATTTAATGGGGTATTTCCCACTGACGGCAAAGCAACCATACTCGGCGTGCAGTGGTGAGACGACATGCACTTGGAGATGTCATCCAGTCATGTACATTTTCTTAATTCATTTCAGTTTATTTGGTATAGCCTAATATTACAAATTTACCCCAGAGGGCTTTACAATCTATACACATACAACATTCCTATGATACTACAAACTCCTTAATATATGATGGAGCATCACCAATCAAGGTTTTATAGGTTAGAAGAACATTTTTAAATGTGATTCTTGATTTTCCGGGAAGCCAGTACAGTGCAGCTAATACAGGAGTGATGTGATCTCTTTTCTTAGTTTTAGTGAGTACATGAGCTGCAGCATTCTGGATCAACTGAAGGGACCTAAGAGACTTATTAGAGCAGCTTGGTAATAAGGAGTTGCAGTAATCTAGTCGAGAAGTAATGAACGAGTGAACCAATTTTTCTGCATCGTTTTGAGACGAGATGTGCCTGATTTTTTAAAATATTACATCAATGAAAAAATGCGGTCCTTGAGATTTGCTTCACGTGGGAGTTAAAGGACAAGTCCTGATCAAAGATAACGCCAAGATTCTTTACAGTGATGTTGGATGCCAGGGCAATGCCGTCTACAGAAACCGCATCACCAGATAATCAAAGTAATTTTACTCGGCCCTGAACACCTCAGAGATCAGTTGTCAGTTTATCGGGAAGTTGCAGGTTATCCATGTTTTTATGTCTTTAAGACATGCTTTAATTTTAGTGAGCTGGTTGGACTCCTCTGGTTTGATCGCCGGATATAATTGAGTATCATCTGCATTACGATGAAAGTTTATGGAGTGTTTCCTGATAATATTGCCCAAAAGAAGCACGTATAAGGTAAATAAAATTGGTCCAAGCATAGAACCTTGTGGAACTCCGTGACTAACTTTGGTGGTCATCGAGGCTTCATCGTTTACAAATACAAACTGAGATCGATCTGATAAATAGGATTTAAACCAACTTAGTGCAGTGCCTAGAAAACAGAAAGTGATTGTATTGTCTTGATTAAATCAGAGCCTCTCTTCCAATGTGATATCTCAAATGATCCGAATGGGTTGGTTTCTGAGCTTTCTCCCACTGTAAATCTTGGCTCTTTGTTCGGTTTACTCTGTTTTCAGTGGAGTACGACGGAAAACTAAGAGCCTTCTCTGCAAATCTCGTTATGCAAAAAGTATGAATAAGGAACAAGGAAAATAGACGGGAGGCTAATGTGATATTCACGGCTACTGACTAGAATGTGCACTGGCTCATCAGTGTTATGCAAATAAGACACGTTGTATGGTATTCTGTGTGTTTAGTTGATGTATTTCAAATGATATCAATGGTCTTTTCACCCCACTAGAGGGGAGCCGTGTGGATGCAATTAGATGGCTAATGTAAAATATGCCTGGTGCTGTCTCTGCTTACACTGAGAGCAAAGGCCGTAATGCTGAAATGTGTTAACACACATCCACCTCCCCTTCCCCAGGCATCCTATACACACTGAATACATTACCCCCCCATTTTTTTTTCATCCGAGAAAAGAAACCTTTAACCCCCCTGTGCAAGGAGCTGCTGACACTCTGCATGTAACATCATTTAGATTTGTTAAAAAAACAAAAAACAAACACCATATCTGATTACATTTTGGCCGCAATTCCCAAGATTGTCTTTTTTTTATTCGTGAGGTGTAAGCCCAGATGGCCAAAAATGACCTCTTCCTCAAGCTTAGCCATGCACATTAGTAGTGGGCTGGTCAACCTGTGAAACAAACACCGCGTCTCTTTTCTCCTGTGAGAAGTTACCGTACACTGTTCTTCTACCGGTAATGGTGTGCTCCAGCACGTCCGCTTACATTCATGTGCAATGAGCTAACTTTCACTTTAATTGTCCCAAAATCCTTGGAGTTAGACAACTTTAGTTCTCGGATGAAAATTCCGACAACTCTCAGACTGTGGTAGAGATCTGTCAATCATAAGGTGGCCCCACCCTGAAGCCTACTCTGCTTTAAGGTCTATTTGGCTCTAAATGAGCCATCATTTATGGAAGGAACATCATCCGATATTGAAGAAGACTTGGAACTGAGTTAATACATCAAATGAGTCATTTTCTCACAGACTTGGCCGGTAAAGAAGCATCTCGTCCGTAGGAAGGCTAACTAACAAGATTAGGCGACTATTACCAGAGCTCACATAAGAACATAGCACTGGCAGAGCGATGAATATTATTTGAGTTTAGTATCGATTTATTGATTAAATTATTGGTAAATCAGCCGAGGGAGGTCCCTTGAAACTGTTCCTTCCCATATTTACCTTACATTACCTTACAGACTTACATTCATACGCCGTAGACACAGCTACGGGGAGCAATTCAAGGTTAAGTGTCTTGCTCAAGGACTCATCGACTAGGATGGGGATTGAACCACCAACCCCCTGATGAAAAGACGGATCTGGTCAGTGTTGCGTCCCCGTATGCAAAAACCTTTGAAAGATAAAACATTTCAACTTACCTCAGAATGTAAACATTTCGGTACTTAATTTCTGCGAGTTTGAAAATGAGGACATTTTCAATGTGTTACGTACCGTCAGTGTCCTCTTCTCTCGACGCGATGTCATCAGTTGTAAATTTGTGTTGTAAAATGTCGTGACTCTCACGGCCGTGTGGGGAATTACACGCAGAGTAAAATGTATTTAACATGCTCTACTGCACATATGCACGTGGTAGTTCAAGCCCTGCGATAGGAGTCAGTCTTCGGCTTATGAGCAGAACATTGAGATGTGAATTTAGCCACAATCACCATAGCAACAAGTGATTTAGCAGCCTTTGGGCAGAAACAGAACAGGGTGATTGTGATTGGCTAATGTGGCTGCTAAACTCTGTTAAAAAGCATGCTGGCTCCTCTCAGGGAGCCATTTTTTAATGCTTTAATGTTGCTTGTGATATTAACAATGCCTTCTAATGAGAAAAGTGACTGGGATACAGGCACTCGTAAGTCTCCTGTTGTCGGTGTGTAGATTTAGAAGCTCTGGTTCTCTACATGGTTGGAGGGCAGACCAGCGAATGGGGGGAAAACAGATGCTGTGGGAAATACAAACAGAAGTGGACATTTCTTATCGGGCTCGGTGCCCTGCATTTCAGCACACTTTTGTACTTAATGATTATCGCTGAATTTTACGTTTCATTTGGAATGGTAATTATCTGTCAAATTCATATTCTGTTTCACTCAAAAGGTCCTCTTATGTTGATTTTGAGAATTTTACGGAAATATTACGTCTTCCACAGGCCGCTAAACTGGCTGTCGACCGAGGATGGGCTGTAAATGTAGGTAAGTGAGTTCCTATACAGACACACTGAATACATAAATGGATAACCAATCCCTCTGGACTCGATCAGTATTATTTTACTCTCAGGGTACATTACGCAAGGATGCAACCTTTTCATCCCCATCCCGCAACGTCTCCAAATTTCACTCTGGAGTTTGACAGTTCAAACGCATTTCCACTGTCATCGGTGGCCGGGCTGATTGAGTAGAAGGTCTCTGGCTAAAAAAAACAAAAAAAACAGCGAGCGTCATCCTTTTATTATTTGTGCCAAGCAGGGGGGGAAAAAAAGAAGCTGCATCAGACTTTCACTTTGCACCTCCTGCTTACTCAGCTTCTTCGCACCTTCTGTTGATGAATTGGGGGGTGGGGGGGGGGGGGATTGTCGTGCATCAATAAACTATAAAGATATAGAAGGGCTATTCAAATGGCTGTGACATCGGCATATTGTGTGCGCCTCAAAAGGACGCGGACGTGGAGGTTGAGGCTGTTTATGGAGGCCAGCAAATGAGTGGTAATCATACTTCACCCGTCGCCTTCCTGGCCTTTATTAGTATTCTCCTCTTTTCTCTGGTTTAATGAGCACGAGCATAGCAGGGCAGAGGGGATTATAACTCCTAACCTGAATGAATGGTTATCATCCCAATTTGAAAAAGTCTCTTCACAGTCTTTTTCTTTTTTCTTTTTTTCTTTGTCCTTTTTTCTGGACATCGCCTCTCCTTTAAGCTTTTTAGTCGCATTTGATCGACGCCATTCTGGTGTGAATGGACCCATTGTCGTACCACAGGAGAACAGAGGCAATTTTCATGAACTCAATAACAGCCCCCCGGGACCAATTATGGTCGTTTTGGAATAATAGACTCCCTTTTAGATGCGCAGTGACTTGCTCGGCTCGTGTCAGGACCCTGACATTGAGCCGGTGGATTTCCTGTTTCCCAGGAGGAGGTTTCCATCACTGCTCCAGCGACAAAGGAGGGGGCTTTTGCGCCTACGCCGACATCACTCTGGCCATCAAGGTAAGACTTCGATTAGAGGTCTTATCTGAGTCTAAGTTACTGTTGAAAGAAAAAATAACAGTATTGCTCTTATGAAAACGATACATAGTTCTGCAGCTCCAGCCTCACTTGCTCTGGTATGACCCGTAGCTTATGGCGGGTAATGGAAGCTAATGGTAGCAAACGTAAGGGTACTTCACGATATCTGATCAGGCAGATCACGTTTTGGCAGCATGTTTTTATAGTGAGTGTTGCCCATTTTATTCCGCTATACGTACTTCGTGTTTTTCAGCACCCCGAATGCCTCGATTTCCACTAAGAGTATGAAAATGCAAAAAACATGCCTTGGCAAAGCCGCTGGTGGAGCGGGGTCTTTAAATGTGAATAACGTGGGAACCTTTTTATTTCATGCTGAGATGGAGCTTTTGCTGTTGAATGAGAAAGAAGGGAACTCTTATTTTGTTCTGAAGAAATAAAATATCAATGTCCGCTCAAACCACATCTACCGAAAGTCAGTGGTGAAGTCGTAAAGCCTGCTTCCTTGAGTTGACTGGCTAATTCGGTCAGGGGAAATATTGATGAGCCAGGCTGAAAAGTCTCGTGAAAACAATCGTTTTGCCCACATTTTGGTGGCATTAGCCCCAAAGGTAGTTTGGTGCAAACAACTATATACACTGTTCTTTATACCATGTTCCAGGATGAGTGTCACATTCACTCTTAAAAGACCGCTAACCAATGGGTTGATGTGAGCTCAACCAGGTTATTGTGGACATTTCTGCTCAAATGTAATTTAATATGTAAAGTGTGGGTTTTTACTCTGGATTCCTTTGAAAGAATCTGAGCTGCGAGTATCATTTTCAAAGACATGGCAGACATTTTCTCATTTGTCTTTCAGTTTCTGTTCGAGAGAGTGGAAGGCATCTCAAGGGCTACCATCATCGATCTGGATGCTCATCAGGTGAGCCGATAACATTGCCTCTATCTCTCCGTGTCTATGTGCATCGCTGCTCAGGAGCTGACAACATTGATGACAAGATAACCCTCCCCCCCCCTTTTTTTTTATCACCACACCAATCAATGAGGCTCCCTTGCCGCTAAGTGCTTGCCAGCTTTGGATAACATTGGACTATGACGGGTATCTGCAGTAATGTCAGCTACTTTATGTCTGGGCTTGTTTACACTGTGATGTGTTTTTCAAAAAGAGATTGCAGTACTACTTTTATTATTTTTAATTCATTTTCCAGTATAGCCTGTATATCCTTCACATTTGACATCACATTTTATCATTCAGTGTGCAGGGATTTATAGTTGGACACAGTTGTGGAATATCTCCCATTGACTTTAATTAATAAAAGATAAATTCCCTGTTTTACCAATGCTCAATCAATTTAATTTTTAATTTTTCATCCAAAGCCATAAGAAACTTCTGAATTAAAACCTTTCACAAAAATGGAAATCTTTTTCAGCTGAGCTGTGTTGCAATACAAACCGATAAAACTCAAAATACAAAACAAAGCGTTTCACCCTGTTCTCTACCGGTTGAGGAGCTTAAAATGTCCTCATTGTCCTGTCTTTGACTCGTCTAATCATTTGGGCCATTTTTCGTGCCGTATTGAAGGGGCAAACTGTGACTCAACAGCGCAGAGGATTTACTGAGAGCCACACTGAGGTTTGTTGTCTTCATTTGAGAATCAATTATCAGGTTTTGCAACTGTAATGCCATTCAAGACAATAATTAGTTTTCTTTCAAGGCCTGGATTAAAGATGGAATGTAAATTGAGCATTTTGAAAAAGTTTGCCCAATAACAAATGTACATTATAGATTGTGAATTGTCACAAAGTATGTTTTCGCTGGTTGTTCTGACTCAAGTTGGATGTAAAGAATGGGATGAGGGTTGTATGAGCAGAAAGCCTCTGACACTGCAGCAGAACTAAACCGGGATGATGCTCATAACGAGGACACATGTCCATGTTAACACACCCATTGATAAAGTGTTCCTTGAGTCAGTATTCTACATATGCAGCTGTCTTCATTTTGAGCTACGGCTCATTGGTAATGATGTGACTTTACGTATTGACACAAGCAGCGGATCAATACAGATGCAAGAGTAAATAATTCATGAAGAACCAAGAACAAATATGCATAGAGATGAGCCTGAAGCGCCCCTCTCAGCAAATAAATGGGGCGCGAGACATATATTGGGCATATACAGTAAAATCCAAATTACAGCCTCGAAACATAACACTTAAAATTCTCTTGGCTTCATATGAATTAAGATTATGTCCTAAACAGCTGTGTTGCGTATTCAACCAGTCAGCAACAAAACACTAATGATAAATTTTTTGGTTCAATTTATGACAAGCTATGCTGGAGCCTGGTACATTCTAGGGTGGTAGATATCATAAACTATTTCTGATGTTCTGTCCAGTTAATGTATGGATGAATAATCAGTGGAGAATCATAACGATAGCAGGCAGCTCAACAGAGAGGCTCAATGAATTGTTTGAAGTGTTAGAAAACCGTGCCGCAATGCATTGGTGGTGTGTATATACTGTAGTTCCAGGCACGGGGAGCCAAGGAAATATGATATTGAATGGTTCATACAGAGGTCCATGAGTTTGAAGGCTTATCGGACAAAACACTTCCATCCTTCCATCTCATTTATTGAGTCATTTTTAAGGGATGTGGGTCTGTACATACGTGAATGGAAAGCAAGGCATTGCCTGAGGTTGTGGTGAAAGTTAAGTTCACCCCTTTCACCTCAGCGGAGGTTGAACCCCGGTGGTGGTACCATCGGGGACATTTTAAAACGCGGTGCTAATGTATGTGACGGAGGGATAGCGTTCTCCACCTCTCGTCCATTAAAACACCAAATGAGGGACTTTTTTTTTAGAAGAGCTCTTGAGGACCTGGAGCTGTTGCAGTGAAACAACACCTTACCTGCCCTTACAGCGCACATTCACACTGTCAGGGAAAGAATATATTGGATGATGATGGGTTGGATGCCATGACAACCATTGTCAATGAATTATTTAGTCTCATCCCCTTTTAAGCTGTATGTTCAAATTGTGACCGTGACGGACAGTTTGAGAATCCCGTGGAGAGTTCCCCTCTATGTTGTGGCCGGGTGGCGGTCGCCTCTGTGCAATGCATCCTGGTACATGTCGGTGCTGTTGGCAGAGCTCCAAGAGTTGGAGGACTTTGCTTTCTTAGTCAACACAGCATACACTGAGAAATGAATGCTTCAATTGACTACATTTACCACCAGCACTGATTGGACGTCCACATAAAATATGCAAAATGTCCCTTTTTTTAAAAAGCCATTCAGTGAATGCTACTCAGTGTCTTGAATGATAGGGCTGTTGAAAAAAATTCACAAATTACTCTGTGATCCCACGTCAGCTGGTTGAAGAACAGATGAGTGGCAAAGAAAAGCACACCATGAATAATGGGGTTTATGTGATTAAAGGAGATTTACAGGATGTGCCTTCACCAATTAAAGTGAAAAAGATGATACAGAACACGCGTGCATTGAGCTGTCAAACGGCTCCGAGCAGGCATGTTCATTCCTGGCACCACAATTGCAGTGCGCCACTGCATTGGCATCGCCTCATCCTCTGCCCAACTTCTCACCCCACTGTGGCACACGAGGAGTCACCATGATACCAGAACAGGCCAGGCGAGGAAATAACCTCAGTGTGCCTCAAGAACACCAGTTTGCCAACACGGGAATTGGAGTCCTTAAGCTCTCCCTTGAATCTGTCGCCGATATACGGAAAAACTATATTCTAAAATGACACGGGAGAGGATACCCCAACATTGTTGGCAAACCAGTTGGACGCTTTGGGAAGTGGTTTGACGACAACTTCAAGTGTACAGGGAGAATGAAAAGGGGAATGGAACTGGCAGGCTTTGGAATATATGACTGAAGGTGGAGAAAAACGGACTCTCTGGTAAATGCAAAACCTGGATGTACCAGGAGGATGTTTTCCCAAGACTAGTGGAAGAGTCTCCGATGACAACAGTGGAGGTAATGGAGAAGAACATCAGTGGGAGTAGATGGGTGATGGATCCTAAAAAGCTTTAATGGCTTTGGCATACATCTCAGGGACCAAGTTCCAACTCACGATCGAGTAATTTAAGGTAATCAAAGCCAGACGAGAGCTACTTCTCCTGTTATTGGAAGGGCGTCACGGTCAGCACTGCTGGGATAGAGGTGCATGCAGGATTTAAATGTTAAGCTAAGATGGCAGTGAGAGGCTAAGTCCAGGTTGCAACACAAGGACATTGGGGTTGTAACAACTGGACGATTGGATGTTGGATGCATCCAGTCGCCAAGCTGGGGAAAGGTGAACCGAGGGAGTGGAGGGAGTTGATGCAGTCAGAAATCCAACACATGGTCGAAAAAGAAAGATTGGGGAAGGCAGTTGAAATTAGACAGCAAAGTTTATGGACGCAGTGGGAAGGAAAGCAGATCACTTCACTAGTGGTGACTAGCAGAACAAGATTCCTTCTTGACAGCGTCTATGATGTTTTTCCAAGACCCTTTCTGTTATTCTAAGATGAAAAAGAAAAAAATAATACATGTGTTGGTATGCTGCAGTTCTCCTGCCCTTTATTATGTTTTGCCGAGTACTGATAGATGGTTCTATTATGTAATAGCCTACATATGTTAACATTTGGTAAATAACTGAGAGAAAGGCCTGTTTGAAGCCAGCATTGAAGGCTTTTGGCTGACACTAACAAATGGCTTTAAACCAACAATCTTTCAGTATGTGCATGGGGGAGAGGATAAGACTAATAAGACTGCAGACAGCAGGAGCTCAAGCAGCATATGAGCTGATTTATCGTCTCAGGCTTTTAGAGGTGGGGCAGAGCGTGTTGATTTAGTCATTGTCTCAAGTAAGCCGTTACGAGCCATCAGTGCAGTATGAATTTGTTAGTTTATCCATGCAGTATGCTAAAACCAACAAAATACCAGTGGTCTAAAGTTTAAACGATTCAGAATCCGATCCAAAATCATGGAGAAATTGGCAACGGCCATCCCCGATGTTTGCTTCAGGTAAATACTGCTATTCATAACTCTCGACCACATAATCTTCGCTTAGTATTTGCTTTAAATCTATAAATATACACTTACTTTGTTTAGAATGACCTACAGAGCCCCCTTCGACGTCTCCAAAACTTGACGAGCGCATGTTGTCTCTACCTCCATCTGCCTGATGGATCATGGAGGTCTGGATCGTGGAGCATGCCTACTACCAACTATTCATACACTCTGTCATATTCATTGATTGTGTTTTTACTGTGTTTTAATTTGTGTATAATGATTATTTCTGTACTCATGGCATCTATTACAACTGTCCATCTTGGAGAGGGAACCTCCTCTGTTGCTCTCCTGAAGGTTTCTTCCCTTTTTCAACTGGCTGGCCGGCGTTTATGAGATTGGAGTGAGACAAGGAGAAAATGTGATGTGGTGATCTTCGCAATAAAACATCTTTGATGGGACGTGTCGAGTCTTGGCCAATCAGTGTTAAGATGTCGACAGCGTTTTGGCGTTCAGGTTAGCTTGAATGTCAGCCCGCCACATCTACTGCTGTCACGCTGCACGGTGTATCGACACTAACAAAGTACCCGCACGTTAAAAACGATATGACTTTGCATAGTTTTAGCACCGATACTTCATTAAGAGAGCGTGCGATCAGAGCACACGCGCTGCTCCGCTCCATTAAATGCGAGATTTGAATTTTATTCCTACTGTAGATAAATATACCAGTATCGCATTTATGGTATTGTATTGAATTCTGGTATCGGGTATCATGATATTTATGGCAGGTATCGTATAGAAGTTATAATTTTAGGATTGTGATAACCAGGTAGAGGAAGGAACAGACTTATGGAACAGAATCATGGAACAGGCTCATAGAACAGGCTCATGGAACAGAATCATGGAACAGGCTCATAGAACAGACTCATGGAACAGAATCATGGAACAGGCTTATGGAACAGAATCATGGAACAGACTCATGGAACAGACTCATGGAACAGGCTCATGGAACAGGCTCATGGAACAGACTCATGGAACAGACTCATGGAACAGACTCATGGAACAGGCTCATGGAACAGACTCATGGAACAGACTCATGGAACAGACTCATGGAACAGACTCATGGAACAGGCTCATGGAACAGACTCATGGAACAGAATCATGGAACAGGCTCATGGAACAGGCTCAAAGCTCAGCAGAGCACATAAGTCGAAAAAAGTAAGTTGGTTCATGAATGACTTTAACCATATTATATATAATGTCAATGTAAAGTCCATCCATCCATCATCAATACCGCTTCATCCTCATTAGGGTCGCGGGGCGCTGGAGCCGATCCCAGCTGACATCGGGCGAAGGCAGGGAACACCCTGGACAGGCCGCCAGTCCATCCAGGGCTTTTTTCTTAATGTTCGTTATTATTATTTAGTTTTGCGGTCAGAACAATCAAAAGACCGTAGTTATAAACCCTTTGAGGTGTCAGAAAACAACGTGGATGTGGTGTGGCGACAAAGTCACCTTTTTCACCCCTCATGAGTTTGCAGGTATAATTCACCATTGGCTTTACTTCTCAGGATTGCACCATGTGAGCAGAAAAGAGGCCTTGGCCACACATCAAGAAGCCAAGTTCCCTCAACGAAGATTGACACACGGGTTCTACACTTCTTAAAAATGTGCAGCCACATATGAAATGATCCAACACAACAAACTGGTTGTGATCTAATTCCCTCAGGTTTAGATTTGTTGTTGTGCTTTCAGGTACATCCGATGGGAAATAGAAAAAAACGGATGTATCGATGTGACAGTATTTAGGTCCGGTAGAGCAGTGGTTCTCAAATGGTCTGGCTGCATTAAAAGTCCCAAAATAGAAGCACAATATTTTGTTCTAATCTTCTTTTTTTGCACGACCAACCCGAGAATCACTACTCTACAGTGTGGGAATGTTTGTTTTGATTACTTTTAAATGAATTGCCCAAACCTTCACAATGGCAGTAACGTGGTATGTCACCTGCAAGCCCAGGTTGTTCTGCAAGCACTTGAATACATTTGTGGAGCTGGAGGCCGTGTGCACACATTTAACAATCTGTAAAAAAATACAGAGGAATGCAGATATCTTTTGACGTTTCTATCCACAGGATGCTTTTCATAGGCAGAACGTGGTTGGGTCTGTGAAGTTGAATTTCAAAATATGTACCGAAAATATGAATATGTATTTTAGTCTCATTGTGTTTATTTGCACCCAACACACATTTGCGAAATATATTTTTTGTTTGTAGATCATGTAATACACATTTATGACCATTTTTAAGACTCCGGCCCCATACGTCAATCTTATCATCTTAACTCTCAGCAAGAAAGCGTATAAGCAGATTTCCCAAAATAATATTTCCATATCTATCTTCAAAATGTAAGTTATTTTTTTCAAATAACAATCAACTATGTATTATACTGCCACCTGGGCTTTTTCTTCAGCTCAAACCAAATGTGTCCTACTTGTCCTTTCCATCCAATAATACTACAAGACGTTGCACGATGGCTAATCTCCTCCTGACAGCAGACACTGTGGCTGACTAAAAGAGGAAAGGAGATGACAATGATGGAGTCGCCATGACTTCTTTTACAAGTATTTTTAACGTGTAATACCTCCAGTCGACAAGACTATTCATCCCTGATCTGTGTTTCAATTTTTTTAGGATTGTTGTGTTTTCACTCTGTCGCAGGGAAATGGACACGAGCGCGATTTCTTGGACGACGGGCGAGTGTACATCATGGATGTGTACAATCACAACATATATCCTCGGGACGGGTATGCCAAAAGTGAGTGATTGCACCACCAGGTTCTTCTCATACTTTTTAACCTTTGTATTCCTTAAATGAGCTAACTCTTGCACACCAGGACGTCGACAGGTGCGCATGAGAATAGCACAGGTAGACAAGAAATAAAGGAAAAAAGCTCTCGCTCACGGTCTTCTTGCACTGAGATATTCAGTGCCCACGTTTCAGTACATTGACCTTCATCAGGATACTTTCAAAGTACAAGACAGTGTGTGGTAGTTTCTTCTGTTCTATATTATCTAACCTTGGTTTTCCCAGACATTTTATCTGGTTTAAAGGAAAGTTCACCCCTTTCAAAAATTCACTTGGCACAAGCGAGCTCGCTGATGTTACAGGAAATGTGTACGTCTCGCTCTGTCACGAGCATAGACCGTTTATAGGAAGTGGGCGTAGTCATCGTGATGTCATTCATTGGTTTAACTGCAATTTGAGGCCTCAAGTTTGGCGATTTGGCCGTCGCCATCTTGCCTTTTACACCCAATGAATGGAAGTTCCCATATTTTGACGGCGGAGGAGTGACCGTACAGTTGCCATATATGACTCTCTGTGATTGACAGGTCACTGCCAATCACCAAAGACCCAACCTAAATTGGACCATAATTTACGAAACGAACATCATGCTGTATTGTACTGAAAATATCAATGAAGTGAGAAGTAGGGTCATTTTCTCTTAGACTTCTATGCAACCAGACTTTAGAAAGAATGCAGGTTTAAGACTCTTGTAGATGCACGATCCCCTCTGTAGTTCGGTAGAAAGAAAATATTTCCTAAACATCTCACAACAAGGTCTGTGGATTATTTTAAAGAACAAATCACAGCTGATCTGACAGCAACCACATGTTACGATTACGCCCCGATTTTAACAACACTCTGGGGGACAAAATGTCACAGTTTAGAACATTTTCCCCTGTCCTTCAGCTCTCTTCCTCTCTGCAACTAATTGCATTTTATAAGTGTCTCTCCTCCTAAAGTGACAAAATGTACATCCTGGTTTGTTTAAGATTAAAACAATTTCGAAAACTCCATTATCCTTCATATTTTTCCTCCCAGACACATTTATTTCCTTGTGCTTTCAAAGAACAAAGCTTGTACTTTTTTGACACTTAAAACTTCTTTCAAGTCTTTTTGAAAAAACTGCCCAGAAATCTGTTTTACATGCCATTGCGTTGCTCTCTCCTGCTTTGGCAGCTTAATGCTGTGTGAATTGTTAAACATTTGGTCTCCTAATTAACCCGTTTCATCATTTGCCATTCATTATTGAAAACGCACATATTAATTAAGTCAAGTGCTGCTGCAGATTGACACAGCTGGACGTTCTATAGAGAGAGAAACGCAATTAGCTACCTGAACATTACATAAGAATTCACGTCGCAGAAATGTGCATTGTAAGCTTTTACTCTGCCTGTTGCATTATCGCAGATATTAGGAGCCTTTCTTGCATATTAAAGTGTTTGTGACGTCTCCGTATCTCCAGGAGCCATTAACAGGAAGGTGGAGCTGGACTGGGGCACCGAGGACTCCGAGTACCTCCAGAAAGTCGAGCTCCACACAGAAGCGGCGCTGAACGAGGTCCGCCCCGACATCCTCGTCTACAACGCCGGGACGGACATCTTGGATGGGGACCCCCTCGGAGGACTCTCCATATCACCACAGGTGCTGCACCATTACACTTCACCCAGAATGTGAAAGTCAAACAATGTATTTAACTAATAGTCGGAAGATTTAAAAAATCTGCAGCAGGGCCGTGGCAAGAGGCATCAGACATAGGCAGGTCCAATGGACCCGATGAGACGTGAAGTCACAAGGACTCCGGGAAGGAAGCAGAGTTAGTAATGTGCAATGGAGAGATGAAAATGAGTCGGACATTGAATGTCAATTTGAGGAAAAATGGCTGTATATTAGCCTCGAACGGTAAATTACCCGTAATGTTACTGAGTACAAAATAGGTTAGTTCAATCTTCCTTCAACAGACTTCAGTCTGACCGTTGTCTCAATTAATCTGCACACCTAGCTAACGTAGATAACGTTAGCCCAGCTGCTGGAAAGAGTTGCTCAGCTGGTCGGAAATCCTGCGGATGAACAATACCGTCACTCTGTCTTCACACGGCACTCAGAGTAGAGTGTGTCGTTCCCACAGTTCCATTGGACCTGGCTGGTTCTGATGCCATGGCCCTGCTGATGCTCCGCCCACTCCTCCTCTCTACCTCCATCTGCCTGATGGATTGTGGAGGTCTGGATCGTGGTCCATGACTACCAACTATTCATGCTCTGTCATACTCATTGAATGTGTTGTAACTCTGTAATGCTTCCTTCTGGTCACATGACATATGTTGCTTCTGTCCATCCTGGAGAGGGATCATCCTCTGTTGCTCTCCTGAAGGTTTCTTCCATTTTTTTTCCCGTGAAAGGGTTTTTTCTATTTCTTTGGAGTTTTTCCTGATCCGATGTGAGGTCCTGGGACAGGGATGTCGTATGTGTACAGATTGTAAAGCCCTTTAAGGCTTACTTTGTAATTTGTGATATTGGGCTTTACAAAATAACCTGAATTGAATTGAAAGGAGGAATAAATCCTGTGTAAAAGTAAAGGTTGATGTGGCAGCTGTCTCCAATTTGGCCTCGGCTGCTGGTGATTGGCAATCAGTCAGCAGCCGAGGCCGCCTTCATAAAAGGGCTCAGTGGAGAGTGGAGAGGGAAGTGAGCAGAGGCGCAGTCTTGCGGTCTGCTGAATGTGTGTGTTGCCGAAATAAAACATGTTGTCAACCGGAACCTCTTTGTGCCTGGCTGATCCTTGGAGCTTTTGGGGGAAACCCACGGGTAGCGGCGTGAGAACTGCTACAGTTGACTAAACAGTTCCGATTCTTTATGTGCAGTGGCGGGAGAGACGTCTCAATGTGGAAGCACTTTGTGCAGCTCATTTGTCAGCAAATCTGAAAGCAAACTAGAAACTCAAATCTGGATTTATTACTGCAGATAAACCCTGCCAGTGATCCCGCAAATTCCAGAGAATAATTGGAGCAAATAAGCCAGAAGGCAGATCTGTAGAATGCGTTAGTGGTACGCTGATGGGGGTTGCAGAGCTAATTTGTGATTTTGGGCTGGCATATGGACTGAAATGAAAACGTTGTTTTTTTTTTAAACCTCTTGGTGCAGGTTTAGTAATTATTTAAAGTTGTGATTGAACATGTGTTTCTGTCATTCCAAATAATGTTATAAATCCATCACTGTGCTACAAATTGTTTCATAATCAATGAGATTTTGGACACAAGCTGTTTCCACTTGTAATCTCTCGACAGACAAGGATGTTTGTTTCTTCGCGAGAGGTTTGCTGCGCCCCAGTAGAGCGGTATGATGTATGGACAGTGGGGAGGGAGCAGTTACTGGGGCTATTCAACAGGGTTGGGCTGGGGTAATCGTTTTAAAACCAGTTTGATATTAAGCCAATCACAGGAACAGTATACTGAATTGTACCACTTGTGGATCAGCTGGTCACTAAAATGAGTGGCTGGTCCACCTTAAAGGTCAGTCCACCTTATGTTGCTAACATCCAGGCTAAACCCGTTCCTTTAATCAGCAGGTGGCAACCAAGACACGCAATCACTAACGTAACAGGCGACAATATTCTGATTTCCTTTATTGTGAAGGCCTGACCCACCCTACTCTGCTTCTGATTGGCTAACCCTGATTCTTAGCCTAACCAATCCCATATATATCTAGATATACTTAATTAATGAATTAGTCATGCCATAGCAGTATTTGTAAATTAGGTTTGCCGGCTGCTGGTCTTGCAATACAATGGTTGGAGGACCCGCTGTTCTTTTCACCCCGAAGAAACCCACATAGACCTTCTGGTAAACAAACACAACGTGCGCCGTCTCCCCGCCAACCTCGACTGAAATGAGATCACCTTCACGTTGCTGGCCTCAAGCCACCAGTGGCTCCATTTGTCCTCTGATAAACAAATATATCACTTCTAACGATATTTCTAATGCAAACCAAGCTGGCTTTAGAGCCGTGACATCGGCACATGTTGCTGATCAAGGCCACTTTTATAAGTTGCCAACACACGTCATAATGATGACAAATGGTTCTGCCAGTTTGCATTAAAAATCAAACGACCAGAAAAAAACAAATGTACCCAACTGTACTACCCGAGGCCCCGTATCGACTGACCGCTCTCCTCTTGTCCCTCTTTGCCAGGGCATCGTGAAGAGAGACGAGATCTTGTTCAGGGCGGCGCGGCGACACGGCGTCCCCATCCTCATGGTGACGTCCGGGGGGTACCAGAAGAGAACCGCCCGCATCATCGCCGACTCCATCCTCAACTTGCACCGGCAGGGCCTGATTGGAGCAGAGGCCCTGGAGGGGGAGGGGTCATCATCATCGCTGGTGACCAGCTTGATGCGCAGCTCTGGAGCCGGTGGCTCGGCGGCCGCTGCTGCGCGGTGACATTTAAAGGCACTCGAGTAACTTTAGTTTTGTGTGGGCGGGGGGGTGATTACCCAGCATTTGACTGCACATTTAAACTAACAAAAGCCTTGGTAACTGTCTCCATGTTATATGTATATCTTTGGAATCACTCAAAGGGAATAACACTTCTAAAGACAAGACTAAAGAGCCTACTGACGCTCAAGTTCACGCGTTCCCGTACAGAACAAAAAGATGTTCATCAGTTGGAGAAGAATGGTCTTTATGTTTAATGGGTGTTTGGGCAGAAAGTATTCTGTCATCTCAGGAAATGTCATAATGTAATTTGTGAAGGATGTTCTTACAGATACATGTTAATTATCCTCATATTCTCAGTTCATGAATCTAAGTGGTGAAACGCAAGATGATTGCACATGAAAACTAATCTGATGGTGATATTTAACATGCTTCCAGAAGATGTCTTCCTCATTCCTCCCGCTTTCATAACTTCAAGTGTAAATTGGTGTTTTTCCTCTCGATGATATTATAATCATAATGGAGTTAACAGCGTGTCGTAAATCGATTCCGCTAATGAGTTGTTGTGCTTGACTCCACTCAATGTCTGCAGCTCGTGGTTAAAGGGAGGCCGATGAGATTTTTTTCCGAAATGTGCTCAAGTTTTCTTTGTCTCAAGGGTGAACAAATGTGAAACCATGACTTAAAACCCTCCGGTGTGCAGAGCAAAGTCTGAACATGTGAACGTGTTCAGTGAATAATGAGCCGGCCTGGACACTGGAGTTTTCAGTCTCATTTGCCAAAGTCGGACGAATGTTTACACACAGCAAATCGTGTTGAAGAAGACTAAGTAGAGCTTTAAAAAACTGTTGGAGCAATAGGATTATTGCAACACTACATTTTAGTTTACAATCCTACCGAAAAGTTTTTACCCATTTTTAATTGAATTAAGATATTAGCGCAATTCATGTTACCTTTGTTTCAGAACTGAAACAAAGTTAATGTAATGCGTATTCTGGTCCTTGTTTTGCTCATAAAGATAGGAGGCAAGATTTAGAATGGAGCACAGATTATTTCCTACATAGCTACCGATGGGTGCATCCATGAAACAGGAGATATATATATCGCTGCAGATTGCAACAAACTGAAACAAGAATAAAAATGTAAAACATGAAAAGCCCGACGTAGGGCCAGTTCCATGGCGGCCAGGCCCCAGGAAGAGGACCCGGTCCGTATGTTGCTTTAAAACGGCTCATTCGAAGCTTACAAATACAATACAACAATACGAATACAACTATTTTGTTTGTTTCAAGTTTAAGAAAACATACTTGCACACATGATATTCCATTTCTGCCAATAGATGCCCCTAGATGACACACACACACACCTTGTTTCTACATCCCTCTTTCATCTTTGTTGAAAACGTGAAATGCCCCTGCGCCGTCTGTGTTGACTGAAAATGAGACGATGCAGAACGTCACTCTCGAGTGAATGAAGTGACAACATGTTTAGAGTGATTGTCAGGCTAAAATAACTCTTTCAACGAAGTGAATTTATGTAAGTTTTTGACAACTTGAAGAAAACTTCTCATAAAGGCACACACTCCGTCTGTGCCATTCTGTGGGATGTCCCGTCAAAGACACTACATCATAATCGTATCCAACATAGCCGAGACACTACATCATAATCGTATCTAACATAGCCGAGTCATCCATAAATCAATGCTAGTGAGTAAATTAGTAGTTGAGGGACGGAACGCAAACAAATTCTCACCAGCAATTCGACAAACGCCGATTCTTTTGAGTTGATATGCACACCATCTAACCTAAATAAATCTAATAAATGAAAGTATTCATACATTTTGTGTTTCACCCATTCAATATAAATATCTTCGTTTTGTAATTGATTTATTTAAATGTATCAAACAATATTTAAATGTGTCACCTCTAAGAAGGGCTTGAATCGTTTTTTTGAGTGGTAGAGGCAGTGACCTGTCAATCACAGTGAGCCCGCCCTTAAGCATACTCTGCTTTATGGTCTATTTGACTCTTAATGGACCCTCATTTACTAAATATACATCATACTGTATTGAAGAAGACTTAAAACTATAGATTGAGACCATAAACTCATGTTTACAATTTTAATCAAGGTAAAAAAATCGACAGAAGATTCATTTACTTCTATACAATCAGACTTATTTTTGTAACCAGAGACGTCGCCCCCTGCTGGTCAGTAGAGAGAATGCAAGTTGTAAGACACTTCCGCATTGGCTTCACCAGAGATTGCTGTTTGCTCAAAGGTCTTTTGAAAATAAACTTAAATCTTCACAGGAAACTCAGCTAAGTGTAAGCAACAAAACCACTTTGTTAGATTTAGGAAAAGATCGTAAGAAGTTCCGTACTGAGGTTAGGTGACAAAAACGTTCTGGTTCCAAACGGGGAACGAACAGCAGTCTCATGGCTGAACGTTTGCTATATGTTGGACGCATCCACATCATCTTCTGCAGTCTTTAAATGTCTTCATTCATAATGTTATGATAACACACCAAATTATTTCATGGGATATCTACAAATCATGACACATCATTTTTGGTAGCTTGTGCTACAAATGCTGGCTGTGACCAGCCTGGATAAATACAGTGCTATAAAGCAACTATGCACATTTTTACTCGCGTAGTTTCTGACAATTATATTCATCTTATCTCTCTGCATGTGAACAACACTGTGTTATAACCCGAGTGACTTCTCCTGAGTTAAAGATGCTATTGATGACAGTCAACCACTAGGTGTCACACTCCTCAGGCCCCGGTCCATTGCATTCACTTCATGTGGATATCAGTTCTTTGCACAAGCTGCACATTTCATAGTCGAGTGGAGTGAGACTCAGGAACAAGGGCGGGTTCAGGTTTAGTTTACACTACTGAACACAACACCGGTTGTAGTTATATAGTCCTGTGGGATTTGATGTCCTTTTCTCTCTCTCAAATGACAGTTAAAGTTAAACTTTTACATGTTGAACTTCACAATAAGACAGTTATTCTGTTGAACAGACAAAAGAGCAATGACAACGTTGACATTTAAAGTGTGACGCATTTGGTTTTCTTACATTTTCAACCAGGTAAATTGCAAACTAAGAACATAATCACATTATTGGTAGTTAATTATCACGTTATACATTTGTGTTTGCATTTGACCTGGCTCCTCTCATTATATTGTTATTTCCGGTTTCTGTCCCATGCAATAACATCAAACGTTAAAATACACCAAAAAATAAATAAATGTTATTCTTTTTAGGCAATACAAAAAAAGAAACTCAGTTACACATTCCAGGCTGTTCTCTTTCTGCATTCTACGGAACATAATACACTAATTCGTAGGTAATCAATGCAATCTGGAAAATGCTTGAAAAAGGAGTGGTAACTTTTGTACGCTATCATACAAACCGTTATATTATTATACGTTGTACAGCCTCATATATACATTCCCCAGTTAGTTTAGTTTTAGTTTATTTTAACAGGACGTTATATTGAAACTTAGTGTTTATTGAAAAAAAAAAAATTATATCCTTCAATCTCTGTGATTACGGAAAGATGTGCCAATGAAAGCACATGTCTGAAGACAATAACATCACAGCAATAAACTATATGAGGTATTCTACAGACACATTATGGGGAATAAAGATAAGCTCAACATATACCACATGCCAACATCAGGTCATTTCAATGAGAGGTGCTACAGAGAGAATTATATTATGTTTTTTCTGAGGTTCTCTCCAGATTTCCAGGCCATGCAGCGGAGAACTCATGCCTCTCCTCACTTCAGAGGTGTACCCTCTTTACACACGCATTATCATAACACGCTATTTATAGATGACTCCCTCTTCAACCGCCAATATAGGGAGGATTACAGAGCAACCCAATCCACAGGATCTACAGGCAACACTTTGCCCATCAGTGGGAATTCAGATTGCTCCATCACAAAAGAAACAGCATTCAGGGGGAGTGTTACGACCACATTATTACACATGCTGAGATCAGACAAGATCAAACTGTATTGCGCCCTCTGTAAATTGGTGTGTTTCTGAAATAAAAGGAAAAAGGCTCATATGTTCTTCCCTAGCTGATACACAATGTGAGATTTTGTTGATATGAATATTTTTGTAGAACGTGTGGGAAATATGTGGGAAAGTGAATTGATTAGGGACAAATATTATGAGTTCTATGATTGCTTATTTCATGCAGATTAGCGGCCTATATGTAAATGTGTTCTGTATTCCCTAATGAAAATGATACACCCATATCATTATACACATGGTTAGGCCCACATAAGTGAACTTTAACAACATGAAGTTCAGTATTATTTTTTTATTATTTTTTTTATGGTTTATTAAATAAACCATAAATTTAAAAAAAAGGGACAGTGCACATTGATAAAAACATTTCAGTAAATGTGCCAGAGTTAGCCAAGAGGCTATTTTTCATCTGTTGTCCCTTTGGAACGGGCTGATTGCTTGGTGTATATATATATATATATATATATATATATATATATATATATATATATATAATTGGTATAAGGAAGGTCAGAATAAAATGAAGTGGTAGTGAAGTGTTCAACAGTTTCGCACAACTATGCACATATTATACATATTACAGTTTATGTACCAACCGGAAGTTTGCAGTCTTTCCCCCCATGTATCTTTCAGTTCTACCTGACAGTTGTGAAGAGAGAGAGAGCAACGCTTCATTTTACCCTCACTCGTGAACAAGACGCCAGAGATACTTGAAATTCCAAACTTGGTCAATATTGACTTCTAACCTAGAGAGAGTCTAATCCACCATTTTTTCCACAGAAAAGACTCTCATCCCGACCGATCCACACTCGGCTGCAAACCGCCCGTATGTGTGCCGAAGGTCATTATCTGATCCACATCATCTGCAAAAAGCAACGATGGAGTGTCTAGTTTGGGGAAATCAGAATTCCATCATTTAGAAAGCTTAGAGCAAGACCATGTTTCTCACAATACCTCCTTTACATATCATAGACATGCAGATACACATTTCTTTTGGCCTGCCAGGTTGTTTTTCTACCTCAGTAGAAGTGATTGGCAGCGCAAGTTGCACTTTTGACATGAATTAGATGGCCGGCTGGGGCAATAAACGACTCGCCACCAATACTGAGCATCTGTTGCCATAGCGACTGTCACAGTACATACGACAGCCGTTCTCGTCGATATGTGCAAGAACAAACAACATCAAGATCCTCCTGCTGAAGCAAAGCAGCTGATGGTACAAACAGACCATCACACCTCTCAAGTAATACAACTATAACCTGATTTCATAAATCCTCATTCAAGGGACTGCATGTGGTGAGGTGGATACAACTCCATTTGAACAACCCGAGCACCCTCAGCTGTGTTGTAGATGGATGAGAAAGCAGCCACTGAGCAAATCTTTTGGGAGGTATTCAGAGATCGAAAACATCTGCACGGCGAATGCCGGAAGTTGCGATTCCATCATGCAGGGATTGGATGTATCCTTTATGCATGAGTCATGGGATGATTGTTAGATCATAACGAGTATTGAAAGCACGCGCAATGATAATACTGAAGGATTCAGACAACATATCAAGATTCAAGATGTTTTATTTGTCACATACACACACAGGGTGTGCAGTGAAATGAAAGTGGCAATGCTCAGCAGCAATGTGCAAGGGCAACAAGTACACCACTACAACACAAACACAACACAATATTTACAGTAAGTGTGTGTGTGTGTGTGTGTGTGTGTGTGTGTGCCTACCTGTGTGTGTGTACCACCTTGGTATAGGAGACAGGCAGGATTACAGCACGATGATTAAATTACCTTAGTTGAGGCATTAGATCACATCCCCAGTCGTATTGTGCACCAATTTTTGCTATGTGTATTTGCTATGGCGGCTTTAGCTCAGTGGGGTAAGAGGGCCGTCCTGCAACCGCAGGGTTGTGGGTTCGATCCCCGCTCTCCCCATTAGTTGCAAGTTGAAGTGTCCTTGAGCAAGGCACTGAACCCCCAGTTGCTTCCCGGGCGCTTCACCGCAGCCCACTGCTCCTTAATAACTAAGGATGGGTTAAATGCAGAGAACTAATTTCCCCTTGGGGATTAATAAAAGTGTATATTCTATTCTATATTTTTAAAATGTATTTGTTTTTTTATATGCAAATCAAATCATCTTTATTTCCTTTAAAATACAAAATGATGTGAGCTTACGTGAGCTAGCACAAATCCATTTCAAATCCTTCACACGGAATAGCGCAGTATGGAGTTTGAATATGTGTGTGCAAATCTGTGTATGGGTACGTATGTATGTATTGTTCATGATCATAAATTCTATCAATTGAAGCAGTAAAAAGAAGTTATGTGTGATTCTTTCAATTCTTATCATGAGCATACCTTAATATTGATCTACAATAATGATATGCTATGGCGTACTAATAACACTGTCCTTTAATTATGAGTGCTTTCAACCCCCATGTAGTTGCAACCTATCCATCCAGAGGACATGGGAGCAAGTACAAAAACATTACTCAGTCAATACAAAACAATATGTGCAATGTTAATGACACATATTGTCAGTGTCATATCCTTCATATTTTAGAAAAAGAAAAGAAAAAAGGCTCATATGTTCGAGAAGGGGAGAGTACCTAAGACTCCAGATGTTACTCCTGCTGAGGAGCTGGCACTCAAGCACAACTAGGGCATAATGATAAGCTCCGTAATGAATAGTGATAGGAATGGATTTTCATTAAATGGTGAAATATTGAATAACTCAATTACCTGCAATTCCATAAAAGCCCTCTTCATAAAAGCCCTCTTTGATTGCTTTTACTCGGACATGGCCGTGAAATGTAATGAACACATCCATATGTTTCTTAAGTGCTAAATACACTTTAGGAACAGCACGGCATGCAGCGGCTTGTTCTCTGCATCGCCGACACTGTACATACAGTCTGTGAGACAGTCAATGCCCGGCTGTGGCATGTGGTGTTCAATGTATAACTCACGAAGGTCTGTAAATAAATAATTCCTTGTCGGCAGAATCAACAGCGCTCCTATATCAAGTCATCATGATGTGATAAGAATCAAGAATCGACAGCGCTCCTATAGCAAGTCATCATGATGTGATAACGGATAATGTGGCGGTCTTGAAGAACTCTCTCCCTATAAAAAGCTAATCTAACTAACATCGCTCCTTCATCAATGGGATCTCTGAGGAAGAGCGCTGCAAGCTTATCCAGCTAATGTAAGTTAGCCTGCGCGGGAGCAGGTTCAAGTTTATGGATGTGTTGCTTTGGTGATTTTGCTAAAATTGCTTTGTGCAACCAAAAAGACAGACTTATCTTATCCTGAAAATTATCTGGCTAACAGTTAGCCAGGTGCGAGGAACGGGGCTCACCACCCGCTCTATACAAGGAGCAAATTCAATTTGTATTATTTTATTGTGATCAGCTTTTTATTTCCATAATGCAACACATATGTAGATCAACAAGCACATTTCTTTCTTTCGTTTCTTTCCACGACAACAAATCAGTTTGTGTTACAACGAGAAAAGTTTCATTTGATAAATTAAAGTGACAGTGATGACAAAAAGAGTCAAAGTACCTCACAATTGTCATCCAGTAGGTTACTTGAGTAAATGTCCTGACTTGTATACTTTAAATCACTGGGGTCAGTAGGGAATAACACATTCATATTTCAAACTGTGAAGAAGAGAAAGTGTTTACTATGCTTGCATTATTTTTGACAGACAATGGAGTCCCGTATCTAAATCCTTTAGCGCTTCAGGTTTGTGGACTGCTGGCTGGAAGACCCAGGAGAGATGGAGTAACATTTATTTCCACTCAAACAATGCCTCTCAGTTTTTACTCTGCTCGGGCTGATGTAAACAACATCTGATTTCAGAGTCAGGCAGTGATCTCATGAAACATTGCCTTTACGGTTGTTTATCCCAGCCATCCTTCCAGCCTTGTTGTGGTGTCTTTTCAGTACCAAACTGACTGCATGCAGCCATACAGGATAAGAGCCTATGTACTGACTGATCTCCTCTTGTTTTAGGCTGTAAATCGCAAATGGAATCTTTTTTTAAATACTACCACGGGGGGAAGCCAAAGTCTGAATTTCTACCCAAAGTGGCTCTAAAGGTTCCAGGAATGTTACATCACTTTTCAAAGAAGCACAAACGCATGTTTTTATATACACTACCGTTCAAAAGTTTGGGGTCATCCAGACAATTTTGTGTCTTCCATGAAAACTCACTTTTATTTATCAAAATGATTGAAAAAATTGATGAAAAATATAAGATATTAACAGATGGACCATCATCAACATCAAGACAACCGCCATCAGTAACTTCAACATCAGGAGACGACCGTCATCAGTAACATCAACATCAGAACCATCGTCATCATTAACATCAACATCAGGACCATCGTCATCAGTAACATCAAAATCAGGACCATCGTCATCAGTAACATCAACATCAGGACCGCCATCAGTAACATCAACATCAGGACCATCGTCATCAGTAACATCAACATCAGGACCATCGTCATCAGTAACATCAACATCAGGACCATCGTCATCAGTAACATCAACGTCAGACCATTGTCATCAGTTACATCAACATCAGGACCATCGTCATCAATAACATCAACATCAGGACCATTGTCATCAGTAACATCAAAATTAGACCATCGTCATCATTATTCTAATTATCAAGATTATTAATACTTTAACAGGAATACAAAATAAAACTATTGCTACATATCAGGTCTTGTAGAATCTGTTGTTGTAGAAAATGTCCTCACATTGTTAACTGTAGGTTTGAAGGACTTCATCCTCCAGAATTCAATAAGTGTTACCAATAAACTGTTCTCCAGGGATTCAGTGTCAATATACCAAACGCTGACAGAGGACTTCAGTCATCAGAGTCCAGCTTCCCTCAGACTGAATGCTCCCTTATTGCCGTTTGAATTTCACTCCGTTTGGCCTCGTCGCTCCCAGAGAACACTTCATTCTCAACACCAACCATTAACATTTTTCCTTTGGCACCGCAAATCATTATTTGAAGATCACGGTTCCACATGATTGTATCGTGAATCCAAAAATAAAAAGAAGATACAACTTTGAGTGAAGAGGAAGAGGCTTTTTTTCAGCACACGGCACTCACGCTAACCAATGTGTCAATTTGATTAGAGCACCTGTAAACAAAACCCTGACATTGAATTTTAATGTAATAACACAAATTAAATTAAAATAATAGACTGACAACATGCTGTTTAGGATGAAACACTGTCAAAATCATGCCATTTAAATTGTGTTCCCAGCATGCTAACGTGCCTCCCGTGGGAGCCTCGACCGCTGCCACTCACAACACAATGGCCCCAAGAGAATACACTATGGAGCCATTGGCAGGGAGCGGTGGGCCCACACAGCACGGACATCAGAGGGCTGTGACAGCTTGCACCCGACTCCTCTTATCCAGCCACGCATCTGACAGCTGCTCCCACGTCCCCAGAACACTCAAACACTTGACAGGAGTGTGTGGAAGTGGACTACAATAGAATGAGACGCCTTTTATTTCATGAGTCTGGTCAGGAAGTGTGTACTGCTGCTGCTATGTTTCACATATGACCCAATGACCATTTCAAATAGTAGACGGTTAAACACATAAAGCAAAAAGAAGGGGGGGGGGGGGCCCTGGTGGGCCTCAGAGCACCATCTAGTGGCCACGGAGGTCTAATCTGTTTTCAAATTGTCGATAACATAAAAAGCTTGATTAAAATTCATGTCTACATGTGTTCAAAAATCCCCATAAATAAATTACCTAAAATAAAAAATGTGAATGACCAGTTACATTCCATTATCGCCACAATACTCGTCACATCATCGGGTAGAGACAAAGGTGTCTCACATCTGGGAGCTAGCTAACGTTTCTTTTAGCAAGCTAACGTTTTCCCGGATACGCTGGCACAAAAGGGGTCAGTTTCTAACAAAGTGATGCAGTAAATGCTCCAAAGCGTGTCAGAGGGAAATATGACTCAATACGACTGAATTCATCAAATATTGATAATGACATCAGTTATAATTGAGGGAAATATTGATTTTGTTCACTTCAGGCAATAGAGGTGATGATACATATTTACAGCTCATTAAATCTATTTATTGTTATGCCACTTAATGTTTTCTTCTCATTTAGTTTTTGGAGAAGGTGATCCACAGTTCCGACGGCCCTTTATTCCAAAACCCCAATAATCCCCTGTAACAGTTTAGCTCCACGCCTTCCTTTTTGTAGTAGTTGTTTTCATCCTGTCACTAACTATCATGTCATTCCAGATCCTGCTTCCCATCTCGTCAATCCAACTCCCCTCACCTGCCTCTGATCACTCCCTCGTTAGTCCCTCATTCCCTTCACCTGGTCCTCACGCCCTTCTCACCTGCAGCCCATCCCCTCATTAGTCCCTCACTATTTAGCTCCCTCACTTCCACTTGTCCGCTGCCAGATTGTCTTGTGTTTTTCCGACCAAGCCCTCGAGCGTTCCATAGTTTGATTCAGTGGCGGCTGGTGAATTTTTTTGGGGGGGGCGCAGTTTAAATAGCACTCAACAATGAGAAGAAAAGATGTTTTGAGTAGAATATAGTAGAACACAAAGCTTTATTTCAAGAACACAGCGTGCTCAACACGGTCCAATAACAACTATCAACACACTGTAGCTTTGGGCATGAGAGGTTCAGAGCAGCTTTAAGGAACATTGGGTTGGGTTTCAGAGGTTTGCAAAATAAAAGAGTTTCACCCTCACATGAAAGAGGTTCAGAGCAGAATAGAGTGAGAAAGAGATCACATGTTACATTGGGTGACAGAGTAGACCCACTACTGTAAAGAAAAGTAGCCTCCTCTCTTTAAAGTTGGCAAACTTCTCCATAACTCTCTGGTTAAAGTCAATCATGTCTGTAACCAGCCTGTTTCATTATTCTTGAGGGAATGTGTCTGTTTTTCAGAACTTCTTCGTTGTGTTTCGATGCCAGTTCGGTCTTCTTCTGCTGCTATGCAAACGGGGTTAGCTTCATGCCGTTAGCTCCATGCTCTTAGCTAGATAACTGCGGCAAGATTTGTGCTTTACACTTGTCTGAAGCTCTGTAGATCCCTCACCCCGTTGTAGTCAAGAGAGTTTCAGTCCCAGGACTTTGGAATAACAGACAGGGGAAACAAAAAACGAATTACTCATGGAGCATTCAGCTAACCAGCTCCGGTTAGCATATAGGCTTGAGGAGAATCTCCGGGTGTACGTCGTCCCGCGGTCAGCGCTTTGCTGCAGAATTTTTAAATCCGGATGTTCGGGTCCCAACTCTTTCAGCCTCTTCTTGTCAATATCTGACCGTCGATTGAAAGGTGTTTGGTGTAGAGATACCACAGAGTTTTCAGTCGCCGACGCCATACTAACATAAAGCTTCTGCTAGCTATGTTGCTAGCGTACCTCCGTGGAGCTCTGGGCAGCAGGGTTGCCAGGTCTGTGTGACACAACCAGCCCAATATCAGAACTCAAAATATGCCCGTGCCAAACCATATACACTGCTTTTAAAGTCCAACAGCATTGCTATCATTGCCAAATGTATTGTAATATCTACAAAGTAACAACATATGTTTAGTATGCCACCAGCATTAAAAGCAGTTTTCCCTAAACAGTTATTTCACCTAGGTCCTAAAAGTAGTCCGATTCCGCAGGAAAACCGCAGACCTGGCAACACTGCTCTATGGGCTGAGGGAACATACGGGTCCAATCGCGTGCGCACATTTTTGCGACCCAAGATTCCCGTTTCATCCGCCAATGTGAAGCCGTCCTTGGCGAAACGACTGAAATGTTTTCTCGATGCCGTACACACACGTTAGATCGCCTCGAAAAAGGGGAGGGGATTCTCTCCGTGATAATGGCGATATATTATATTTTTTCACATTAACTTAAGTGGTTGTTGACAGGCTGACGGTCTCCCACACACATTTAGCGCGTCAACACGGTATATTTACTATTTAAATGATTTGGCATATAATGTTTTTTGCCAAAAATTTAAGAGGGGCGGCGCCCTAGCGCCCCCTATGGACGAACCGCCACTGGTTTGATTATCCGATTACCTGTCACGATCTTGTGACACTTTAAGTAAATAATCTGTCTTATTTGAATTATCTGTCTCTAGTTATTACATTTGGGTCTCCTTTTAATATTTTCGATGGTGACATCCCCAATGATGTACCATCTGTCCTGTATCAATTAAAAGCCCACTTACTTGGCCTTTGTGGCTAGTTATTACACAGGATGATGTCATCTCATGTTTTTATGACTTTAAGACATTTATTTTACTTGACTTGGTTGTTTACTAAACACAACCAATAAGACCAGCAGCCTCAGCTTTATGCTCGCATATTCCAGTTTACAATAACAAACAGAGCCAAGCAGCTCGACTACAGACCCGCAGCCTCCGTTTGAGCTTGTTTTTGTATTTGCTCTCAGCCGAGTCAGCGCCTTGTGCTCGCTGTGGATGAATCGCTCCACGTTTCCCTGTGTGTTTGTTGAAGCGGTGCTGTTGCTGCTTTCCAGTGGAGCCGTCGTAGTCATCTTCACCTCCTTCCCTTCACCATCTCCAGCCCGTGTGTGTAGCTGGAGGAGAGCAGAGGAGATGCTCCCTGCTGTGTGATAATAAATAAGTTCTGATAAGAACCGTCGGGTTTTATATAAGGCAGCACGGGTGCTCGTTTAATGGTTTATTTGAACCAGTTACTCTTTTACATTTCGATCTCACTCTTCCCTCTGAAAAAAAGGAGGAGGAGCAACCTCCTCTTAATCCTTTAGGATGACAATACCTACTGTCCAATGTAATTACTCTTTTATTACATTGAAATATTCAGACACGTTAAATGTATTAGGTTTCAGATTAAATATCATATTTAATTATTGGCGTATACTCAAGCTCTCTATATCCAATTGTTCATTATTAGTTAAATCTCTATCACAAAGCTGAATGTGATGAAGCTGGATCCTCTCAAATCCTTTAAAAACACAATTGAGATGAAAATTGGAAGTAGTCGTCCTGCTCCCCGAGTCGTGCTGCCAGGTCTGTGGGAAGTGGTTATGAAAACAGGAATATATTGTGTGTGTGTGTGTGATTTGGATCCGAGAAGACTCAAGTTGAAATGTATGTTTTTGAGAAGCGGGGTCTCCGTGTGACATGAACCTGAGGGGCGTTTCACAAAGAAAATCTATCACACCAAAGAAATAATCAACAAGGGTGACTGAAGCCTTCCTCCAAGGCAAAGTGTTCGTGCTATTCAAAGTAATTCAGAATAATAGCTCAGTTCTTCCCCCCTGGCCCCCTGCATTCATCACTCACTGAGCATTTTGTGCCGTGATTGATTGTGTTTATGTTTTGAGCCCTCTGTGTGACTGATGAAGTGAAATGTTTGTGTAACGTTCCGCGGACCGGGCGCTACGCTCTGTTCACTCTGTGCCGAGGAGGTGGGGCTGCTCTGTGCCAGACACACACAAAGACAACAATGCACCCCTTAATGGAGCTGGCATCGGGAAAAAAAACTCAATTTGGCATTTGAAAAGGAAACATGGGCCCACTGAAAATATATAACAGGCATTCAAAAATATTTTAGTTTGAAATCGTTTGCAGTTGTTTGTGTTTGTCATTGACGGCCTTGTGAAAATCATCTTGTGGAACATATTATAATGCAAAATATTCTGGTAATGGACCTGTATCGTGCTTTTCTGGTCTTTCCAGTCTTTCCGTTTCATTCAACTATTCATACGCTGGTGGGAGGGCTAACAATCACACTTTAGGTACAGCTACACAGCATTGTTGGGGTTAAGTCTTGCCCAAAGACACATCGACATGGGATAGCGGAGCCGGGGATCGAACCGCCGATTCTCAGATTGAAGGACGACTCTGCTCACCACTGATCCACAGTCGCCTGTTATTCTTAAGAATTAAATGTTTTAGATGCCCGTTTCATTTTTCCATGGAATGTTTATCTCTGTGCTAAACCAATTAAATGTTTGATATCCAAACTTATTTGCACAGAAATACATGAATAAACTGAACATCTGGCTAGGTCAACTCCTCCAGCCATCGAGAGGTCATCACGTAAGAATCAGTAGTAGAATTTCTTTACTCAATCTCGACCAAGAAAGCTACGCACCATAGCGCATGTGTTTTGAATATTCTGAGAAGCAGCACTGCGATCGCTCACGCCTCGGTCAAGGTCGCTGATGCTCCCGATGTCCAGGCTGAGGGTGGTGATGGTACAATTCAGCTTGGTTGTAACCAGGTCCAACGCCAGCGGTAAGAATGGGTAGTTATAGGGACAGCTAACAGGTTTACAATTCAATCAGGAGAGACGGGTATTTAGAGTTGAACAATCATTTATTACAATAGAATATTGCAATAGTGCAAAGTCTTTTTTGGCGATTGGACTCCATCCTGAAGTAGGATAAACCAGGGGTAGAGATGCTGATATCTGCGCAGGCAGAATCCCCCCATGGAGTCCAGACACTGGTGATGGTGTCGAAGAAGAGTTGCCACAACTCCAACTGGAGGAGCCAGGGGTGGCGGAGGGTCGAACTGACGCGAGCTGAAACGACAACTGACAGCAGCAGAGAACACAACTTTAAAGTGTTACCAACGACTCTGTGATAGGCTTATCCAACTGGGCTGGCTCTAAATGGTTGGTTCATTCATCGGGCCCGCCCCCAATCAGCTAATGGAGTAATCGCTGCAAGACTTGTGAATGAACCAGCTGTACCCAATGTCTTCCTGTCTGAATTTTCGCTAAGCTACATTTCAATCAGAGACGGGTATTTAGAGTTGAACAATCATTTATTACAATAGAATATTGCAATAGTGCAAAGTCTTTTTTGGCGATTGGACTCCATCCTGAAGTAGGATAAACCAGGGGTAGAGATGCTGATATCTGCGATAAACTACATTTAATCATTTTATATTTAAATTAGCTCCTTGCATTGCTTAGCGATGAATTGCTGTTTATGCTGAGTTCAGTCATAAGATACATTTTTCTCACAACTGCATACACCACAAACTACTATTTTGTACTGACAGCCAACGTGTATTAAGTAGTGTTGTTGGCGGACTCAAGTCCAAATCTTATCTTTTTTGTGCAAAGTAAGCTATTTCAATTCTGCATATTGTGTGAACCAGGCGGCAACGGGTGCCTTAAAACTTACATTCTCTCTACTTATTGTATATAAGTCGATGAGAAAATAGCTCTTCTCTCTTTTCATTTATTCCCTCAGTAAACATTGTGAACATGAGTTTATGGTCTCAAACTATAGTTTCAAGTCTTCTTCAATACAACATGATGTCCATTCAGTAAATTATGTTCCATTTAGTGTCCAATAGACCATGAAGCACATAACTGCTGCCAAATAACTGCTGAATATCCTCACACTAAAACATCATTTTCCTCTCCCTGTCACGGCGCTATTAGAGTGGACCCAAAAGCACGACTCAGACAGGAGTAACAAAGAATACCGTCTTTGGTTGAAAACAGGCTGGGTCAAAACCGGGAGATCAGTCGAAGAAGCAAACAAGTCCAAAAAGGGGCGGGGCAGACAGGCAGGGTCAGAACAGTCAGGTCAGGAATATACTCCAATAACGCTGGAGAACTTGGCACGAAAACACAAGACAATCTGGCAGAGGACAAGTGGAAGTGAGGGAGCTAAATAGTGAGGGACTAATGAGGGGATGGGCTGCAGGTGAGAAGGGCATGAAGACCAGGTGAAGGTAATGAGGGACTAATGAGGGAGTGATCAGAGGCAGGTGAGGGCAGTTGGATTGACGAGATGGTGTGACAGGATGAAAACGACTATTACAAAAAGGAAGGCGTGGAGCTAAACTGTTACACTCCCCACAGCAGGCATGTGAGTGGCAGTCAGATGTCAGCTGACAGAGAGCTGCTCTGCAGGCGACAACAGGTGCTGAAGCTCTAAACAACAACAACAATTTGTTAAAGACATTTGCAAGGAGCTGCTTAACACAAGCTTACCAGGGTCATTTTATCCTTCGGTTACGGTCTACGGCTTTTCCTTTCTGATCCCTTTGCTCCTATGGCACAAGTGTACATGTTTCTGTCGTTTTTTTCTGTGGAATTTACCTTTTTTATTTAAATTCTATATAGGCCATTGTGTAAATGAGGGAGAGAGGAAATGGATATAAGTCCCATGGCTAAAATTAAACCCCAAATGTTGCGGTTATATGTGACATGTGCTGTAACCACTGGGCTACCAACGGTCTTAAATGGTTACGTCGTGCCAAAATACAAGGCCGCAAACATTTTAAAAAGTGTCCCGAAGCAATTTGAATATGGCCAAATGTGAGCAGTCCAGCTTAGTTTAGGTTAGTGAGACATGTTCACGCAGCAACCTCCGGGATCATCCAACCAGGTGAAGTATGAGCCTGTGAATTAAACAGCCAGTAAGTAGTTTTACACTCCACGTGGTGAAATGGGACTGAGGTTGTTCTGTTTTCTTTGAGCATCAAGCTGTTACTTCACACCAAAACATCAATTTTCGCCCCCACAGAGAAAAAAATATGTAAAATTGATAATGTGAGGTGCCCTGGATACCTCCAAGCGCAGCTGCTGCTGAACACTGTAAAAAGGAATATAACCGTAAACATAAATAAAGTACTGGATGACTCCCAGACCCGAATGGAATCTGCAAATATTTTTATTTTTTACAAAATGATCAGGTTGTAGAATAATGTAATTATTATTCCCACATCTGCTACATTAATAACATAAGCAACATAAACCCCCAGATGTGGTGATTAATCAGTTAGACTACGATGTCGGGTTGGCTTGAATGCTAATCAACCTTACGTATCCGTCATGGCCCATTAATATTTACTTAGCTCTTCATCTACAAGTCTTTTTGAAATGGAGAATGTCGCTGCTGAAATGTTTGAACACACTTCTTGGATGTTAGGAGTGATGACCCCCGACGACCTGCAGTGGGTAATGTCACGGAAAAGCGATTCGTAAAAGTTTGTTCTAGTACAAGTTGATGTATTGGTTCAATGCAAGGTCTTTTTAAATGTCAAACAGGCATTGTATAAAAACATGTTCAATCTTGAGCTCAGTATTTCCCCACACAGCCCTTCACTCATTCCAGAACGAGCCAATGCGCAGCAGAAAACACTCCGTTTCACATTTAGCTTTAACATTTGTCCTAATCAAAACGTCCAGGCTCTATTTGAATGATTTATTGCCTGAGTTCCGACAGCGCTGGTCTCTGTGTGTTCATCATGGCTCTTTCCTTGACGAGACCAGCTCAAAGCATTTAAGACTTACTGTATACTAGAGGTAAGAAGCACGGAGCTTGGGAGCGCCTGATCGCCCTCAGGGAGGCAATGAGTCGCCCGCAGGGCACATTCTCAAAATAGCACAAGTCAATGGTAAGCTTCAACTCAAGGGATTATATTCATGAGGCAATGACATTTATTAGTTATTTGCAATGGGAATGCCACGTAGTTATGCTACAAATGCCGTCAGTATGAGCTGCGTGTCTATTTTGGGCCGAGATCTGCACGTTTTGGCAATTTGTTTTCTGGTCGCCATTTAATAAAAGATTTGTGAGCTGGTTTCGGGGAAAAAATCATTCGTCCATGGTCCTTTTATTTTACCCAGCCATCCTATTATAGCACAATTCAATTCAGTTATTACTACGGCTGTCATGTAATTCAATTCAATTCAGTTTATTTTGCAAGCCCAATATCATAAATTACACATTTTCCTCAAAGGGCTTTACTCTCTGTACACATACGACATCCCTGTCCTAGGAGCCCATGTCAGATCAGGATAAAACATAAAGTTGATCACTCTCCAGGATGAACAGATGCAACAGATGTCATGTGTACAGAAGGAATCATTACAGAGTTATACCACATTCAATGATACCACTTCGAACACCTCTACCTGTCTCTTGGACCCCATCCCGACGAGGCTGCTTAAAGACGTTTTGCCTTTAATTGGCAGCTCTCTATTAGATATTATCAATGTGTCTCTGCTAACAGGCCACGTACCACACTCCTTCAAAGTGGCTGTTATTAAACCTCTCCTGAAGAAGCCCACTCTGGATCCAGAGGTGTTGGCTAACTACAGACCGATCTCTAACCTCCCATTCCTCTCCAAGATCCTTGAGAAAGTGGTTGCAAATCAGTTGTGCGACTTTCTACATCATTATAGTTTATTTGAGAAATTTCAATCAGAATTTAGAAAACACCACAGCACCGAGACGGCACTGGTGAAAATTACAAATGACCTAATGGCAGCAGATAAAGGACTCCTCTCTGTACTGGTCTTGTTAGACCTTAGTGCTGCATTCGACACCATTGACCATGACATCCTATTACAGAGACTGGAGCAGTCGATTGGCATTTCAGGCACGGCACTAAGTTGGTTTAAATCCTATTTATCAGATCGATCACAATTTGTGTTTGTAAACGATGACGCCTCGATAACCACCAACGTTAATCATGGAGTTCCACAAGGTTCTGCGCTTGGACCAATTTTATTTACCTTATACATGCTTCCTTTGGGCAATATTATCAGGAAACACTCCATAAACTTTCATTGTTATGCAGATGATACTCAACTATATCTATCGATAAAACCAGAGGAGAGCAACCAACTCTGTAAAATTCAAGCATGTCTTAAAGACATAAAAACATGGATGACCTGCAACTTCTTGATGTTAAACTCAGACAAAACCGAAGTAATTTTAATCGGCCCTGAGCACCTCAGAGATCAATTATCTGGTGATGTGGTTTCTGTAGACGGCATTGCCCTGGCATCCAACACCACTGTAAAGAATCTTGGCGTTATCTTTGATCGGGACTTGTCCTTTAACTCCCACGTAAAGCAAATCTCAAGGACTGCATTCTTTCATCTACGTAATATTTCAAAATCAGGCACATCTTGTCTCAAAAGATGCAGAAAAATTGGTTCACGTTCGTTACTTCGAGACTGGATTACTGCAACTCCTTATTATCAGGCTGCTCTAATAAGTCTCTTAGGTCCCTCCAGTTGATCCAGAATGCTGCAGCTCGTGTTCTCACTAAAACTAAGAAAAGAGATCACATCACTCCTGCACTAGCTGCTCTGCACTGGCTACCCATAAAATCAAGAATCACTTTTAAAATTCTTCTCTTAACGTAAAAAGCCTTGATTGGTGATGCACCATCATATCTTAAGGAGCTTGTAGTACCATATTGCCCCACTAGAGCGCTACGCTCACTAAATGCGGGACTACTTGTAGTTCCTAGAGTCTTAAAAAGTAGAATGGGAGCCAGAGCCTTTAGTTATCAAGCTCCTCTACTATGGAACCAGCTTCCACCTTCAGTCCGGGAGGCAGACACAGTCACCTCGTTTAAGAGTAGACTGAAGACTTTCCTCTTTGACAGAGCTTATAGTTAGGGCTGAATCAGGTTTGCCCTGGTCCAGCCCCTTGATATGCTGCTATAGGCTTATAGCTGCCGGGGGACGTTTTAGGATGCACTGAGTACCTATCTCCTCTTTTTTTCTCTCCTTAAGGATGAATTTTCATCTCTCAATCACACGTTACTAACTCTGCTTTATCCCCGGAGTCCTTGTGACTTCACGTCTCATGGGGTCATGTCGTGTCTCGTCAATTGTGTTAAGTTTTAGGTTTAAGTCCTGTTTTCCATGTCTGCTTTTATTTTGTAGTAACTGTCCTCTCTCATTTCAGAAACTTTATTTCCTGCACTGGTGTTTCCTCGTTTGTGTGATTGTCTGCTCCACCCCTGATTGTGTCCACCTGTTCCCCGTTTCCTCATGTATTTAAGCCTGTGTCTACCTGTGTCTTGTGTCAGATCGTCTTGTCTCTTGTCTTGTCATGATCGTTCTTTAGAGTGTAGTTTTTTGTCCTAGTTTGCTTTTCCAACATAGTTGTGATTTTGTTTTGTACTTTGTTCAAAGTCATTTTCCAGCATAGCTGTGATTTTCTGTTTTTCTTATAAACCCTTTTTGCAAACCTCTGAAACCCAGCCCCATGTTCCTTAAAGCTGCTCTGAGCCTCTCATGCTAAAGTTACAGTGTGTTGATAGTTGTTGTTGGACAGTGTTGAGCACACTGTGTTCTTGAAATAAAGCTTTGTTTTTTACAATATTCTACTCAAAACCTCTTTTCTTCTCATTGTTGAGTGCTATTTAAACTGCGCCCCCCCCCAGAAAAAATTTCACCAGCCGCCACTGATCCTATCTGCCTGATGGATCATCGAGGTCTGGGTCGTGGAATTCCTGCTCCTGACTACGCCACTGTCCTGTTGAGACTCCGCCCACTGTTGAGACTCCGCCCACTCCTCCTCCCCACCACCATCTGCCTGATGGATCGTGGAGATCTCCATCGTGGAATATGCCGACTATGAACTATTCATACACTCTGTCACATTCATTGAATGTATTTAAACTCTAAATCTGTCCTTCTGTACACATTACATCTATTGCACCTGTCCATCCTGGAGAGGGATCCTCCTCTGTTGCTGAAGGTTTCTTCCCTTTTTTCCCCCCTGAAGAGTTATTTGGGAGTTTTTCCTGGTCTAATGCGAGGTTTTGGGGCAGGGATGTCTGTGTACAGATTGTAAAGCACTCCGAGACAAATTTGTGAAATTGGGCTATACAAATAAACTGAATTGAATTCAATGAGTATGACAGAGTGTTTGAATAGTTGGTAGTCATGGACCAAGATCCAGACCTCCATGATCCATCAGGCAGATGGAGGTAGAGAGGAGGAGTGGGCGGGGCATCTGCAGGGCCATGGCATCGGACCCAGCAAGGTCCAATGGACCCTATGAGACGTGAAGTCACAAAGACTCTGGGGAGGAAGCAGAGTTAGTAATGTGCAATGGAGAGATACAAATTCATGCATAAGTAGAGAGAGAAGAGGATACAGGTGCTCAGTGTATCCTGAAACGTCCTCCAGCAGCCTATAAGCCTACAGCAGCATCTCTATAAGACTATCAAAGAGGAAAGTCTTTAGTCTACTCTTAAATGTTGTGACTGTGTCTGCCTCCTGGACTGAAGGTGGAAGCTGGTTCCATAAAAGAGGAGCTTGATAACTGAAGGCTCTGGCACAGGCACCGATGGTTACCTGCATAGCTGCAGTTATGCCTGAGCAGACACATGTCTTAATTCAGTTCAACCTTTCATGAGGTAATGCGAGATAATACAAAAATCTGTATTAGACAACAACTTGATTCTGCCCGAAAAAGTGACTTTAGTAGTATATAGTCCCACTGTTACTTCCTGTGCATAGGGTGCCTTCCAATGCTCCATGCATTGAATTATTTTTGTACACACGTCCCGATACCCTTCAGATTCAATATAATGTAATGGTGTGGTTTTTTGCCAGTAGAATCTACTCATTCCCAACGGGGTTAAATACTATAGTTTGTCTGTTTTTCGAGTCACTCCGATTGTACTACGCTGTATAAACCTTCAATGTTGGACTTAACACTTGTGTTGCCTTCAGGTCAATTTGACCCGATTCAATGTTTCACCCTCCTGTCGCCTTCGGGTCAATATGACCCGATTCAATGTTTAACCCTCCTGTTACCTTTATACAGGACTGTCTCAGAAAATTAGAATATTGTGATAAAGTTCTTTATTTTCTGTAATGCAATTAAAAAAACAAAAATGTCATGCATTCTGGATTCATTACAAATCAACTGAAATATTGCAAGCCTTTTATTCTTTTAATATTGCTGATTATGGCTTACAGCTTAAGAAAACTCTAAAATCCTATCTCATAAAATTTGAATATTTCCTCAGACCAAGTAAAAAAAAAAATTTATAACAGCAAAACAAAATCAAACATTTGAAAATGTGTTTCCAGGTGTTTCGAGTTAATTAGACGATTCAAATGATTTGTTTAATACCCTACTAGTATACTTTTTCATGATATTCTAATATTTAGAGATAGGATATTTGAGTTTTCTTAAGCTGTAAGCCATAATCAGCAATATTAAAAGAATAAAAGGCTTGCAATATTTCAGTTGATTTGTAATGAATCCAGAATGCATGACATTTTTGTTTTTTTAATTGCATTACAGAAAATAAAGAACTTTATCACAATATTCTAATTTTCTGAGACAGTCCTGTATTTACTAACATATTTTACCCTTGAGGTCAATATGACCCCAGCTATTAAAATCTCCAGAAAATTATTAGAATTAATATTGTTTTCCAAGTTTAAGTGTGAGGTACTTTATGTTTGTTTGTTGACTCCCGAAAGAACACCGACATTAAACATTGAATCGGATCAAATTGACCCGAAGGTGACAGGAGGGTTAAATATTGAATCGGGTCAAAATGACCCGAAGGCAACACAAGGCTTAAAAACAAGCAAGCAAGCATTGAAAGCAGAATAATTCAAGTTATTATTCCCCTTGTGCGGTTTCAGAGAGCGATTCATGATGGATTATCCAGGTACTCTATATTTAACAGAGCTGAACAGAACTTATCATGCCAAAAGTAATACATAACCCACCGTTGGTAAACAGTGCAGCTCAAGTGAGGTTTGTGGCCTCGTGAATACGTGCGAGGCTCCAGAACAGCACAATAGAATACTAATGAGCAGCTACAGGAACGACATATTCATTAATTCATTCTGCTGTGTGCTCAGTGAGAATGAATTGAATGTTTTCCGGCTTCTAATTGCTGCATGGGGAGATACAGGGAAGTATCCTGAACATTTAACACAGCGTCACTATGTCTTGGTAAAACTCTGTATCATTAAGTCAATAAGGCAGATATAGCAAATTACCAATTAACAATTGGACTTTGGGTAAAAAAAATTATAAACATTTTTGTTCAAACAAACTCTGGTATATTCCATTCCATGTGCGATTTGTTTGGGCTGGTGTGAAAGACCATGGAAAAGAATAATCCACATACTGCTGCTGATGCAGGATGACATCCAAACCCTCAACGAGTCCAGGGACCTGGTTCGCCTGAATTGAACGGGGCCATGAATGAATGTCACCCATGTAACACGGCTTTCCCCTGCCATGACATGCTGTGAAAAGGGCCGATTATGAGCAGATCATATCTCTACGTGGTATATGCGCTATGCTCAAAGTCAATGGTTGCATGCCTGCCACACAATATACACACAAATAGAGTAAGTATCAAGAAATAACGTTTTTATTTATTTGTCCTTCATTTATTATGAAGAGGGAACTTATTTATCAATGTTTGATTTTTTAACCCCAAAAAAGCCCATTTCTGTCTTTTAGCCGGTGAGTCTTCCCGTGTGTCTCAGTAGATCGTTCTCTCATTATTATACAACTTTCCGTTAAGTTATCATTTTTAACTAACTATAACTAATGTTATAGCTGAAAAAATGTATGCAGTATATTAATCCTACATGGTCTTCACTTGCTGCCACTGACTCCCACTGAGCTGATATCTATTGACCTCTCACACTGTTCAGCATAATACTTTATTGCAATTTCTTTGTTTATTTCAAAGCAAATATTACATCTGGTGCCATTTACTGGGAATGACAAGCCTCTTTCCAGTGTAATGGTGACTGAATGACCCTTCTTAATATCACTAAATGCCGGAGGCATTCGGTGTGATTTAGAGTGCCCCTGCATTATCCACAAGTGGTCTCCGACTCCACTGAGTATTTTCGCACTCGCTGTATTTCCAGGACCCTTTGGAGTTAACTTTTATACCAGAATGCCATGTGTGTGGGTAACACATCCCTCGGGAAGGCCCTATAGAAGGGATGCAGACCAAAAACACAGTGGGTTAGATTCTTGCTCGGCTCACAAATATTTATTTGCTTTAGTTTATTTTTTGATTAGGAACTCCCCAATGCCCCGTCTCATCAAATAATTTAGCGTGCATTAGCAACGTTGTGATTTGTGTTTGACTTAATTTAAGTACTTATTGAATGCAGAACCACGATATTTTTCCTAAACCTAACAAAGTACTATTGTTGCCTTTACCTAACTGGTGCTATTTTACGGTAGGGGTGTAAAATGACACGCGTAAAGCCTGAAATGTGTTACGAGGGGCTGAATGATGAGAAAAGACTGAGCTACATGTAAGGGGTCACCATAGCAAGTTATTAATATCAGGTTCAGAGGTGAAATAAATGCATCATATTTTGTGAATATTGTCTGTATTTAGCATCCGGTTTGTTTGTATCAATCCTTTGTGAGAACTTTGGGTTGCATTTGATTTGTTTGAAAGGTGCAATATAAAGAAATCTTAAATTGATTTATTGATTGATTGAATATGAGGAGTATTCACACACTGCTCGATCTCATGTCTCATATGTCAGATTAATGTCTTGGCCTCTCGAGCCCATGAAATGAAAAACGTGTTATAGCTTTATATCAGTGATTTAAAAAATGATGCATTGAGTATAAACCCTTGAAATGGTGATCAACCAGCAGAGGAGGCCGTAAGGGAGCGATTCCTATCCATCATAAGGCTGAAGAAAGATAAATGATCAAACAATAAATGATGTAATGTAATGCTTCTTCTCTACTTCAACATGTACCAGTGTGGAAATAACATTAAGGTCGATATGTTCTCTTGATTGCATTCATTTTGACAGTTTGTATTTTAATGTGTATTATTGGTTTATCATGCTCCTGCAGTCAGTCATGTGTAATATGGATGTTGTGTAATCCTCAAGTTGTGTGAATGGGACATGTGTCGTCACAGAGCACTGAAACTTTGTTCACAGACTTATAGCAATTTGTCCATTTAGTTGGCACTTGTTTGCTTCGGCGATCTTTTTGACAAACTTTCTGCATTTCTATCGCTATTCACGATAAACTAAGATGAAGAGTATGTTTTTTGCATTTTGTGAATGTTTGGATTTCAACAAAGATTCACAAGATTGGATTTTACATATTTGTTATAGTCCCAATGAACCATTCAACATGCACTATGGAACCTGCCCAATACCCTGTTCTGTTGTATGTTTTAGCGTAGACAGATAGAAGGCATTCGCTCTGTTTTATAAACTAAATATTGTATTTTCACGGCCCTCCTAAATGTGCTGCCTGGGTAAGCAGGCACACATTGCAATATTGAGGTTGCTGCAAGCACTCCTAACAAACAGCAAATAGTTTGGTGCTATGATATTTGATGTGTCGTGATTTATTGTTTTCTAAGAGGGAAATATGATTTATTTCATCCCCAAAAGGGATTTTTATGAATTGGATTACATTTACCAGTTGGTATTTGTAAATCAGCGACCAGAACATTGTTAGCCAATACACCTAATGTAGATGTTACTAATGCTAATAGTGTATTGGGTTTTAGTCATACTCGTGCTGTCTGATAAGAGGGGAGGAGCGCCTCCTGCGCAGAGTCGAATACATTGACCAGAGAGTGAAATGGACTCTCAAACCTGAAACCGTTGGTGAGATCCACCTGCCATGCAACGCATCCCGACTCTTAATTGATATGATTGCTTTGCGGTGGCTCACAGTTCATCAGACGCCTGATGTGCTGCATGTACGCGTGGATGGAGAGGCGGGGCCACAGGGGGCCGGGCTGGAGTGAGGAGCCTCCGCAGGACGTCAGCAGCAGTAACACAGAAACTGCAAGTTCACACCTCAAGGCAACTGTCACGACTGGAGGGGGTCTCGCTACGGAACCGGTTGTACTGCTATTCATAGTGTATACGCTTTAATATAAAGGTCTTTATGAATGAACATGCCGGAGTGCCACCTACTGGTTTGAAACTGCTGACGGTGATCATGGATAGTGATTGACTGCTTATATTGATGAAGAAGCTTGGGACAATCAATCAATCAAGCTTTTATTACAGACTCAAGGTCCAGATGGTACAACACATTAGAATTGAATTCACATCCACAATCACAAGTAAAAAACAGAGAAATACACATGCTTTATAAATAAACAGCTGTACAAGTGTCTCCACAGCTGGGACTGGTAGCGTGTAGTGGACAGAAGGCTGCTCTCTAAATACTACGCTTATAGTATGCAACTAGTCCGCATGGAAAAAAATTGAGAAAAAAATTCGCACAAGGAAAACACTTGAGATCAATAAAGTTCAGTAAAGTTAGAAAGATATTCACAGATTCGGACTTCCCGGCTCAATAGCTCTCAAACGACACGGAGTTAAAACACAAACACCTCTCTGTGACCGGAGTGATGTCAACAACAAGCTACAACCTTCATTTTACCAAAAAAAGCCGGTCTCCGAGATCGATGAATAACGTTGGTCTCAATGTGCGATCAGCTGTGAGACCTAAGCCCAGGGACCGTGCCGGGAAGTCCGAATCTGTGAATATCTTTCTAACTTTACTGAACTGATCAATAATGCCACACAACTCTGCCGATCCTCAACCGGATCTGTGCTCTACACAAAAACGACAAAGCTTCACCCTCGGCGAGGTAAAAATGCGGAAAAGAATTGGCATGTCAAGAGCAAAGCTTTCCGTTTCAAGACTTTATCTTCTCGTGATGAATATACTTTACGATTTAGATGGTAATCTGCACGAGAAATAAAGGAAGAATTCCAAATGAAGGTCTGCCAGGAAATGAGCATCCTGCAATCAGAGGTACGAATCAATCTCTTTATGTGATCAAATTGAAGAGGACGACATGCTGCTTTAGCCATTAGCTGTTTGCTCATTGTGCCGTGCTTCAGTTAGACACCATTAAACAACACCACAGTATTTGCAAATGCGGAGTGAGACCCTGTTCTGTGTCGAGCCGAGTAATGAATTAAATGTGTGTGTGTGTGTGTGTGTGTGTGTGCGACTATCAGCTGGGGATGTAATGACATATCAGAACAACTTTCGCTGCCGCTCTCCCCTGGAAGCCTGCTGTTGACTTTATTGGATTACACCGACTCTAATGGTGTCCCCTAATGTCGCTCAAAGAAAAACTAATTTCCTCTCACCAACGCGGAATATTTTCGATATACTTAATCTACGTGGCCAGCCGGCGTAAGAATCACAATCAAGATGGCGGCGCGTACGGACGCAGCGGCCCCTCTCTGTCCTGACCATTTGGTGTTTTGTTCTGTTTCTAAATGTTTGTGCAAAAGTTCGTCCAAAAATTGTTCGTCTTCGCCTCGTCTGTCTACGTCGGAACCCAAATATAGTCGCCAGGTTCTGTTAACCATCGGCAGGACCAAACTACACGGCACTCTGGACGCTGAACAAGCGGAAACACTCGGGGAGCACGGATTACTTCGCCGGCCTACGACCACACCGACCACACCGGACTCGACTGCCACTCCTCCCCCAGAAAGGAGGCGCCGCAAGCGTTGTGAGAGGAAGCAGAAGAGGGGTAAGCGCGGAGGTACCCGAGCTAGGCTAGCGGCTAGGCCAACTCGTCCAGCCATACCATCCATTATCATGGCTAATGTGCGATCCTTGGACAATAAAATGGACCACATTAGACTGCTGCAGACGGAGCAGCGAGACGTGAGGAACTGCTGTGTGCTTATCTTCACGGAAACATGGCTAAACGACAACATCCCCGACTCTGCTGTGAGACTGGAGCAGCTAACATGCTACCGAGCGGACAGAGCGCTCGCTGATGGAGGGAAAACTCGCGGCGGGGTATGTGTTTACATCCGGGATGCATGGTGCCGGGACGCTGCCGTGGTATGTAAACACTGCTCACCACTGGCGGAGTTTATGATCGTAAGGTGCCGTCCTTTTTATCTGCCGAGGGAATTTACGGCGATTCTGCTAGTCGCTGTTTACATCCCCCCGACCTCCAACAACAGTGATAGAAATGCGGCACTTTGTGAACTGTATCAGGCCATCAGTGAACAACAGACGGCTCACCCAGACGGTTTCACAATCTTTGCTGGAGATTTCAACCATGCAAACCTTAAGACTGTCCTTCCCAAACTACACCAGCATGTTGATTTCCCTACAAAAGGAGACAACATTTTGGATCTGGTCTACACAACCCACAAAGGAGCGTACAAGGCCTCCCCCCTCCCCCACATAGGTCTCTCTGACCACATCACCGTCATGCTAATGCCAGCATACAGACCCAGAGTGAAAGCCTCCAGACCGGTTCTGAAGCAGGTACGGTGTGGCCAGAGGGCGCCTCCTGCGCTCTCAAGACTGCTTTGACTCAACAGACTGGGAATGTTTAAACAGGCAGCCACATACAACGACCACACAGACACTGTTACTTCTTACATTAGCAAGTGCATTGATGATGTGACCCATGTAAAGACCATCACCACTCGGGCTAACCAGAAGCCGTGGCTAACAGGGGAAGTCCATCGGCTGCTGAGGACTAGAAATAGGGTCTTCAGAGCTGGGGACGAAACGGACCTGAAAACAGCGAGCCAACCTGTCCCACGGCATCAGGAAAGCAAAAAATTCCTACACAAAAAAGATAACCCGGCACTTTAAAGACAGCAGAGACACACGCAGCCTGTGGCGGGGCATTCAGACCATCACAGACTATAAACCCACGCCACAGAACTGCGACAGCAACCCCACATAGCAAACTGACTCTGTTCCAGATCCGCCCCAAATCCGCCGTAGACTCCGGGAAGGCTCCGCAAAACGGGTCCGGATCGGCGGCTAAATGCACACCGCGCCGGATCCGGAAAAGATGCGCGCTGCGTAATATTGGCGGATACGGGGCGGATCCGCCCCGTATCCGCCAATATTACGCAGATATTCATAAAATATTGACCCTTCCATAAAGCGGCTCATTTGGCCCAGATCAAGCTAACAAATATGCATCAATGCAACAACAACAAAATGCAAACGTAAATAATGTCAAAGTTTTTTATTTGAAAGGACAAAATTATATACACACATTTAAAAAAGATATATTTTAAGTCTGTTCAGTGTGGGGGACGTCTACAGTAGCACGCCTCCTGGAGCTACCCCGGTCTGCTGCCAGGTTGAACCACCGAATGGCGTGCTTAAGAACCTGGTCGTCAGTGGACATATGTGTTGAGTGATTCTTTCTGACAGCATCTGTAATCACACAAGCAGATACAAAATCACATGAATACTCAGTGCAACATAAATCAGACATGCAGTCTAAAATCTAGTGGCTGTCTGGCACTTAAAGTGTGCTATGCTAAATATAGTCAAGTCAAGTCAAGTCAAGTCTTTTATTGTCAGATACACAGAATGACACAGGGTCAGACTGGGCACTGAAATTCTTAGGACAAGGCACCACACAACAACTATCAATAGCCGAACATAATATAACATGACATACACACTGTACAAGAACTCTGAACATAATACTAACATGTAATACACATAATAACTAAACTACAGACAAATGGGAGTAGCAGGTAGTGAAAGCAGGTAGTGCAATAGAAAGTGTAAGTACAAGGCTGAAAGTGACAGTGTATGTAAAGTGACGAGTGTAAAGTGTCGAGTGCAAAAGTGTCGATCGTGTGTCAGTGTCCATTTAGCAGCCTGATGGCTCTCGAAGAAACTGTTCTCCAGTCTCTGTGTGCGAGACCGGATGCTACGGTACCGCCTTCCAGAAGGCAGCGGGGTGAACAGGCTGAAGGCTGGATGATGGCCGTCCTTTAGGATCCAGTCTTCCTGAGGCATCGTGTGCGGTATGTGTCCTGCAGGGCTGGGAGCTCCCTACCGATGATGAACTCCGCAGTCCTGACCACACTGCGTAGGGCCTTGCAGTCCTTGGCTGTGCAGCTCCCATACCACACTGTGATGCACCCAGTCAGGATGCTTTCTATTGTGCATCTGTAGAAATTGGTGAGGATGACTGAATCCATGCCAAACTTCTTCAGTCTCCTCAGGAAGAAGAGGCGCTTCCGGGCCGCTTTGACCACCTTGTCTGTGTGAGCAGACCAGGTGAGGTCGTTGCTGATGTTGACCCCGAGGAACCTGAAGCAGCTGACCATCTCCACTCCATAGAGCTAATATATCATATAACTATTATGTAAAGGTATAGTTGAGTAACATTCACCTAAATAGAGAATAAAGTTGCAATTCAAACATTTTATTTAGAAACATGGTTATTCGTAAGTTTGAACACAAAGACCTCCGGGTGAAATCAAATTGTTTTCATTATATATGAGTTACTTACGAGGAGCAAAGTCTTGGGCGTCATTAGATTGAAAGATTTTTTCCATTAATCCTTTCCAATTTATGGACTTGCCAACATCATCAGTGAACATGCGGCGAGGATGTTCCACGTTGCACGTTTTACATCATGTCATCCGATTGTTCCCAGGAGGAAATCTAAAATGGATAGAAAAAGTACTATTAATATTTGATATTGTTTTAAAAAACATTACCATCAAACAGGGTATTATCTAGTGTTAATGACATACAATAGATTTTAATGAGCTTTGAGATTCTTAACCCTTGTGTTGCCTTAGGGTCATTTTGACCGAATCAATATTACACCCTCCCCGCCTTAGGATTAATTTGACCCCATTCAATGTTTAATGTCGGTGTTCTTTCGGTAGTCAACAAACAAACATAAAGTGCCTCACACTTAAACTTGGAAAACAATATTAATTCTAATAATTTTCTGGAGGTTTTAATTGCTGGCGTCAAATTGAACCCAAAGGGTAAAATATGTTAGTAAATATAAAGGTAACAGTAGGGTGAAACATTGAATCGGGTCAAAATGACCCAAAGGCGGGAGGTGTAATTTTGATTCGGGTCAAAATGACCCTAAGGCAACACAAGGGTTAAAAAAACAACAACTCACCACTCTCCTTCATTATAGCATTGGCTGGATCTTTGAGCTGTTGCTCGTAAAAAGGGAAAAAGGTAACGATTAAGAGATTTTACATCAAATATGGAAACATCAAGTGTTATACAACTCCATTAATCCAATCGTAATGATCATATTCACTTGGATTCAATGTGACAGTGTGTATTGCATGTCTCGTATCCAATTTACCATCGTTAACATTGTAAAAAGTGAAATGATTAAAAAGGTTCAATTTGAATCCCATAGCCGTTTGAGTTGTTGCTCACCACAGCAGGCAATGGCGTCTGAACCACACCTCGCCGCTCGCCAGGTTGGTGTGTACCCTGCATGGCTTGTTCGCTGTCCTGCTGGTGATGAAGTCTGTGGAGGAGATGGGACAATAGTTGGAGGAGGGGCAACTGTCCCGCTAGTAGATTCTTAAAACAAAACAAAAACTCACCACACTCTTCTTCATTAAAGCGTTGGCTGGATCTTTGAGCTGTTGCTCAAACAGGTCCACTTCCTTCATTGTGGTCAACGGAAACGGGTCTCTCCACTCCACTTCTTGACCAGACATTTGTGTCACACTGGGGCGAACAAAGCTGTTAACTTTGCCAGTTAATTGATGGACCTGCTGTGTAAGCGTCTCCAGCATGGCCAGGATTTAAACTTGAGCAGCTATAAAAAACATTAGAATAACATTTAAAAAAGGTAACTATTAAGAGATTTGACATCAAATATGGAAACATCAAGTTTTATACAACTCCATTAATCCAATCGTAATGATCATATTCACTTGGATTCAATGTGACAGTGTGTATTGCATGTCTCGTATCCAATTTACGATCGTTAACATTGTAAAAAGTGAAATGATTAAAAAGGTTCAATTTGAATCCCATAGCCGTTTGAGTTGTTGCTCACCACAGCAGGCGATGGCGTCTGAACCACACCTCGCCTCGCCAGGTTGGTGTGTACCCTGGCTTGTTCGCTGTCCTGCTGGTGATGAAGTCCGTGGTGGAGGAGGGCAATAGTTGGAAGAGGGGCAAATATTTGTCATACTATAACATTGAATGACAGACACTTTATTTTATTAAGGTAAAAGAGTTCTAAAGAATAAAATGTATACACATTTACTCACACAGGCATTTCTCCTTTAGGAATTGCCTCCTCTTCTGAATGGAGATCGGATATGTCACAGGACATACTTTTTTAACCATCGCCTTGCCACCAAGTAATCATCTAAAAATTAAGTCAAAACACAAAAGTAAAGAATTATGACCAGAACAATGATTAAAATGTTGTTTTCCCCATATATGTAACATAAGGTAAATTATTTTTATATTTGTTTAATCTGCTAATTATTAGAATATTAATATAATTAATACCACATTATTCTTACATCATGTGTCTGCCAGTCAGGTTGAGGTTCGGCACCTCGGACAGCCTTGTCCACCCTTTCGCCCCTCGGGTAATTTGGCCAAACGAGAAACTACCACCATACACCGCAGCTTTGTGGCACGACTGCTCCTGTAAAAAATGTGTGCTTACCTGAATTGTAGAGATCGATCTTGATGAACACTTCTTGTAAACTGAGGATGACATTGCAAATTGTAAATTAAGTGTTGAGAATTCAATACATTAAATAAAAACAGGTTTGTGCTGGCCATCTTTATTAGCTCATGAGCTCGCTCGTAATTAGCTCATGAGCTAGCGCTTCTCGTTATTAGCCATGAGCTAACGCCTCGTTATTAGCTCGTGAGCTAGCACCGTTATTAGCTCGTGAGCTAGCGCTTCGTTATTAGCTCGCTAGCTAGCCCTCGTTATTGCCCAGCTTCCATATTCCAACCTTGGGTGCGCTGAATTTTCAGTGGTTATAACCACTTGCTGCAGGAGATAGCTAACTAACCGAGATAGTTCGAAAACTAGCCATAATTCGACAGTAGCAACACAATTCAACACTTCTAATATGTCTGGCTGAAGAGCTGCAGGTTTGAAAATTCCGTTTGCAGTCAGAGGAGCAGCGATTTAGCCGCCACACACGCTGTGTGAACCGATGCGATGCGGGCGGATCCGTAACATGACCAAACCCGAGTGCGGTACGGGGCGGATCTAGCGACCTGCGCGGCGGATCTAGCGACCGGCGGATCTAGCGACAGTAGGGCGGATCTAGCGACCTGAGGGCGGATCCGCCCCGGAATCGGCTGCTATCTGGGACATCTCTCTGCTAAACAACCTCAACAGCTTCTTTGCCCGGTTTGAAGCACAGAACGAACTGCTCGTCCACAAGACTCCGCCCCTCTCCCACGATCAGGTTCTGTGCCTGTCTGCTGCCAGCGTGAAGAGGACTCTCGTCCATCAACCCACAAGGCAACAGGTCCAGACAACATCCCTGGTCGTGTGCTGAAGGACTGAGAGGAGCTTAAGGGCGTCTTCACGGATGTCTTTAATACTTCTCTGAGACAAGCTGTTGTTCCATCATGCTTCAAGGTAACCACCATCATACCTGCGCCAAAGAAAATCACTCCGTCCTGCTTCAACGACTATCGTCCAGTGGCACTGACCCCCATAATCATGAAGTGCTTTGAACGACTAGTCATGTCGCATATCAAATCCATTCTCCCCCCCACTCTGGACCCTTTCCAGTTTGCATACCGGGCCAAACGGTCCACGGAGGATGCAATCTGCTCTGCTCTCCACCCAGCCCTCACCCACCTGGACAAAAAAGACTCCTATGTAAGAATGCTGTTCATAGACTTTAGCTCAGCATTCAACACAATCATCCCACAACAACTAATCTGCAAACTTGACCAGCTGGGGCTCAACACCTCGCTGTGTAACTGGCTGCTGGACTTCCTGAGTGAGAGGCCACAAGCAGTACGTGTTGGCAACAACACCTCGAGCAGCATCACACTGAGTACAGGGGCCCCTCAGGGCTGTGTGCTCAGTCCTCTGCTCTTCACCTTGCTGACTCACGACTGCAAAACCAGCTACAGCATCAATCACATGGTCAAGTTTGCAGACGACACAACATTGATAGGTCTCATCACCAAGGATGACGAGACCCTCTACAGGAGGGAGGTCAACCTTCTGACCACGTGGTGCGGAGTCAACAACCTCCTGCTCAACAACAGCAAGACCAAAGAGATCGTTGTTGACTTCCGGAAAGGCCACACCCATCACCCACCACTGACCATCAGCAGTGCGGACATTGAGCAGGTCAGCAGCACCAAATTCCTGGGGTGGAAATCAGTGAGGACCTCTCGTGGACAGCAAACACTACATCGCTGGCAAAGAAAGCACAGAGGCGCCTCTACTTCCTCCGGAAACTGAGGAAAGCAGGAGCCCCCATCCATCATGTGCACCTTCTACCGCGGCACCATCGAGAGTATCCTGACCAACTGCATCACTGTGTGGGCGAAGCTGCACAGACCACAGCAGGAACCCTGCAGCGCATAGTGAAGGCAGCTGGAAGGATCATGGGTGCCTCACTCCCCCTCCCATCCTTGCAGGACATATACAACACCGCCTCACCCGCAAAGCGACCTCGATTGTGAGTGACCCTGCCACCCCTCACACGGTCTCTTCAGCCTCCTGCCCTCTGGGAGGAGATACCGAGCCTCGGGCTCACACCACCAGGCTGTCCAACAGCTTCATCCACCAGGCGGTCAGGAAGCTGAACTCTCTCCCCATCCTCCCACTCCGTCCTCTTTCAGACTCACATGTCTGAATGCTGCTAGCACAATTTATGTTGTCTATATGTTTACATGTTTTTTTTACTATTTTTGCACTTTATGTTGTCTATGCACTCTATGTTATCTATATGTTTACATGTTTTTTACTATTTTTGCACTCTGTTGTCTATATGTTGCACAATTCACTTTATGTTGGAAAGAAGAGAAACGCAATTTCGATCTTCTGTATGTTTGCACATATGGAAAATTGACAAATAAAACTGACTGACTTTGAACCACCTTTCTGTCATTATCAAGGCACCGAGGTGTCCAGTTGGCCCATTAGAGCCCATAAGAGCTCAGTGGTCCGCAGTGGGAGGCGTCGAGTGGTTGTGTTTAACCGTCTGAGTTACAGTGTGCACAGGTGCTCAAGCAGTCCTTTCCCAGGTAAATAAAAACAGTCAAGTCCAGCTCCTGTTCACCGTTTACAAAGGACGTGAAGACAACTCAAATTACTGACTTAATCTTTCTTTTATTTTTCTTTTGTTCGTTGATTGCTCTGCCAGTGAATTAGGTTGTAACCTTTAAGACAGAACATGAATTACATTTTAAATTACACATTTTAATTAAACATTTTATACTTTTCATTTTTACCAAACTCAAAATGAAATATTCTTTTAACACAAAATCAGCATTTTTAAACACCATGAAATTAAACAAATCATTTCACCATTGCCGTCTTTGGGTTGAACCGTGGAGTGACCTGAAGCGTCCTCTCTCTGCTGCTTGTCTTTGCAAAATGCATCAGAGCATCCCCACAGGTGCTCCTAATAAGCAACACTGATTGCTGCTGCTCCTCCTGCTGCTGCTGCACTCTGGGAAATGTAGTCTCACACAACTAGGCCCTCAGATTCAGCTCAACACCTCCCACTTGAGCTCCTGGTTTTTCAAATCCAGAGAGGTCACACAAACCCTTTAACCCTCTGCTTGTTCTTCAGTTGGAAGCAGAATGACAAGGCGTCTGACATCTCTATGAAGAATCGTGGCTGGGATTTTGGTTTGAAGCCTCTTGCTTCTTTCCTTGCCGTTCGCCTCCCAGGTTTTCTTCCTCATCCGGAGAAGAGTTCCTGCCACTCCCTCGTGGTTTGCTGTGTGGGATTCTTGTGCCAGCAGTGTGGACACCCATGCTTCAAATGGTAAAACTGGCACTGCTGTCTTCTTTTCGGTGAACGTCTGAATTCTGCCTCCACAAACTAGTAGTCCAGAGTTTACATCTTTGTATCCTACCAGTCTGCTTAGAGTTGTGTCTGAAACTGTACCTTCTTTAGCTGCAAGGAAGAGTGCCTCTTTATGTTCTTCAACAGTCAGAACAGCTTGCTTTGGTGATTCTACCTCCCACTTTGACTGTTTAGGGGCCCGGCACTTCCTCTTCAGCCACTGCTTGGCAGCTAGACAAACCCAGGCCACGACTCTCACCACTTTGGACAGGCTCCCGAATCTTTTTACCTCCACAAGATCTTTAACCCAGCCAGTGGGCTTCCTTCTTAGAAGAAGCGTTGGGTTCACCAAAGGTATCCCCCCTGGAGTTTCACTCTTTGGACTTTCCTGAGTGCCTTGTAGGTCTTCTCTCGGCTGTCTCCTTGCTTGATCTCTTGTTAATGCACATGAGAATGCCTTCCTCTGAAGCTTGTTTACACTCTCCCTGGCATGAGCTGCAACCTCTCCAGCTGTTTTTATAGGCCACTTCTCCACTGGCCATTTCAGGAACTCTGGTCCATTTTGCCATATGGAATTTTCCTTCAAATCTTCAGGAGCGCCCCCTCTTGTTATGATGTCAGCTATGTTTAGATCTCCACAGATCCAATACCAGTCTTGTACTAGTCCAGCCTTCTGGATTTCACCCACTCTATTTGCAAAGAAGGTTTTGTATCCATAACTGACTCTTTGAATGGCTCCCAGGACCGTTTGACTGTCAATTAGATGGAACCATCTCTCGATCTTCATTCGGGCATGCTTTTCCACATACTTCCTAATCCTGGCTGCGAAGACAGCACCACAGATCTCAGCTTTTACAGCTTCTCCCTTCTGATCCAGGGGTGTCAGCTTGGCTTTTGATTCAACGAATCGAACTTCAGTGCCTTGACCTGTCTCCCATCTTAAGTACATCACAGCTCCATAGGTTTTGTCACTCATCAGAGAATGTGATGCCCCAGGGTCTCCCTTTCCAGCCAGCTGGTGTGAGGCTCCTGTGGAATCTCACCTCTCCAAGCTGCACATATTCTTCAAAAAGCTGTATAGCTTCTTCTCTGAGGCTTTCTGAGAGGTTTGTCCCAGGTTTCTTGGGTTAGTCTCCCACCCCCTCCTTCTTGGAATGCTTTCCTAACCAGAATTGCTCCCTTTTGTTTGGCAGGTGTAAATAAGCCGATTGGGTCATACAGTCCAGCCACTTGACTTAAGAGAGCCCCCCTAGTCAGTGGATTAGGTGTCTCAGTTCTCACCTCCTCCTTGAGAAGATCTTTTCCGACTCATCTTCTTCTTCCTTTTGGAAAAGTTAACTGAGGTTAACATGTAGAGCTTGTCTTCATCCATTTGGTAGCCGATACCCAAGGCTCTGTTGTCTTTGTCCCTCATTTGATTTGGAAGAATTAAGGTTTTACCTCGTGTCTCAGATAGACTCTCTGTCTCCATTCTTTGCCTCCCACTTTGCCCAGACCGGACCCATGGTTTGAGGAAGAAACCTCCCGCTTTCAAGATCTCTTCAACATTTTCTGTGATTTTGTCCAGTGTCTTTAGGTCATTTTGGGAGGTCAAGATGTCGTCTACATAACTGTCCTCTTCAATGACTCTGCGCTCATCCTCCAAGTGAAGAAAGTTGGGCAGGCGTGCTGTTTCCCTCATAGCCACCTGAGCAATGCAACCAGCGGGTCTGTCCCCAATGTTGACTCTGGTAATTGCATATTCTTTTATCTCTTCATCTGGGCTGTCCCTCCAGTGGAACCTGTGGAGATGCATCTCACGCTCCTCCAGCCATACAGAGTAGTACATCTTTTTGATGTCTCCTAGAGATGCATACGTCCCTTCTCTGAACCTCAGCAGGACAGCTCTGATAGGGTTGAGAACGTCTGGTCCCTTCAGAAGAAGATCATTCATACTCATGCCTTTGTATTTCTGGCTACTATTCCACACAATACAAACTGGTGTTGTCACAGAATGAGGGTTTGGCGCAGGTGGCTGACGTACCACACTGGTCCGTTCCACTCGTCCATGATCTCGTTGGTGAGTCTTATGGCTGCCCCTCGTTTGATCATGTCATGGATCTGGGTAGCATATGCGACTTTCCAGTCCGGTTCTCTACTTAGTTGCTTTTCCATTCTTAAGAAACAAGCCTTGACTGCACCTTTGTTGTTTGGGAGAGAAGATGGATCTACCGTCCAAGGATACTTTGCTTCCCAATGTGGATCTGGTGTGTGAGCATCCCCCTCCTTGTAGGTGATGCCTCCTTTAATGATCTCCAGCTCCCTCTCCTCTGGGAGGGTCATTTCTTTTCCTCCCGGTGGACAGTTGCCACATCGGCATCCTCCACATCTCGGCTCACATGCAGCTCCAATGCTGTCCCAGTGCCACCACTCAAGGAACTCACGGTTACTGGCACCTGTAAATTTGGTCTGAGCCACATCCTTCTGTAGTAGCTGGACTGTGTCAGTGGTTGGACTTGTGATTTCTTGATATTTGACAGCAGCTGCCCTCATGGAGCGAGCGAAGTGTGTTTTGGACTCATATGCTGCAACCTCCACTTCCTCAAATAAGTCGGGATGTGCTCCACCCACTGTCTTCCCCAATGGACTCTCCCACAAGACGAGGTCTCCGATGATTTTTACCCTCTTGGGAGCGAGTCTTCCCTCTCGGTGGCTAATGAGAAGTTCAACCTCTTCTGGCCTTTCCAATTCATTAAGTTCGACTTCTGGGAAGAATCTTTTCAACTTCTCAGGTTCAATTACTTGATGCACTTTGGCGATTTCATCCAAGCCATAGCAGACCATTTCATGAGCTCTCTGGGTTCCTTTAGGTGTCTTGACTCTGACTTTGAGGAGACACCTTTGAGTGTTCACTTCCATGGCCATACCACCAACCCCATGCACAACTAAAGTTATCTTTTCATGTCTTAACCTCAGTCTTTTAGCAGCCTTATGGGTAATGTAATTTGTATCCGAAGCAAGGTCAATTAGAGTCCCAATCTTCTGGCCTGCGTTTGCAGTGACTTGCATCAACATCATAATGACCGGAAGTTCAGAGAGCCCATTCCTCTGCAGTAGCTCAGACTGGCCTGAAGCATCGAGTGTCACCGCGGTTTTGTTGGTGTTGGTGAAAGCCTTTCTGCATCGAACTGCCATTTCTGGGGAAAGTTCAGACAAGATCTCCTCTTGTTCCTCCGTGAGTTTGCTCCCACCTTTGCCGTCCTTTCCGCTCTTTCTCTCTTCCCCTCTTTTGACTTCTTTTGGGCAGAGGAAAAAATGGTGGTCTGGGGCGCCACCTTCCCTTCTACAGTCCTTATTTCTGCATAGGAAGGTGTCTCTGCAGGACCCATCTTCATCATGGCATCCAAGACATTTTCTGCAGGCTCCCAGCCTTCTCAATGCAGCTTTCTTTTCAGGCAGCGCAAGTCTTTTGAACTTTCTACAGAAGAAGACTTTGTCTTTGTGCCCACTATCACCACATAGCTCATCAAACTCTTCTTTCTTTGTGGTTCTTGTTGAGGCAATCTTTCTGTCATACCTCTTGTCAAAACGATCTGATTTCTCCACCTTGTCTACAGTTCTGAGCTGTTCGAGTCTCTCCAGTATTGCTTCTTGACTTTTCAGGAAATTCAAGAGCATGACAAAGTGGTTGTTTGATGTAATGTTGTTTCTGGGTTCAACCATGAATATCACCCAGTCTCTTTTAATAAAGCCAGGCAGCTTGCTTTCAATGGTTTTAATTACCAGTGGGTTCTTTATGGCTCCAGAGTTTCCTAACTGAGATCTGCTAGGGCCTTCTCCACTGTCTGTATGAGGTCAATGACCTTTCTTGGCTGGTTCCCTCTCACATGTGGCCTCTTATCCAGCTCTTCAAGGATCTCCACTATGATGGCTGACTTGTTGCCATATCTGTTCTTCAGAACTCTGAACATGCCATTGGCCGTGGTGTAGGTTGAAAGTCTTAGGTCTTTTGAGATTGTGTCATCTACACTCTCCAAGAGTTGAATTTTCCTAACTTCAATCGATCCGGATGGCTCCCCCTGCTTTTGCAGGCTTTCCCAGTCTTTCCTCCATCTGTGATATTCTCTCTTGCTTCCATTGAAGATAGGTAGAGAGGTTGGCTTGATCCGAATTATTGGTGTGGGTGTTCCCGGTTGGGGTAGTGGTTTCACTCTTGTGCCTTGCTCCTTGATCGTCCGTGCAATGCCAAATTCAGCTTTCCTTAACTCAAGCCTGTAGTAGGATGCTCTTATGTCCTTGACTCTTCCATCTAATTCATCCTTTAATTCTACAGGGATCCATCTCTCCCATGTTGATATTGCTGAGATGGCCTCTTTCATTCTCTTGTCCAAGAGCGCGAGGTGCATGTCATAGCCCTCTAAATTGGCACTTTCCACAGGTACATCAGCCGCTTTCCCATTGGCTCTTTCTGCTTCCAGGATTGCAACAGGAAGTTCACTGCTTCCATACCTTGACCACAGGTTTGTTTGAACAATGCCTCTCACCTCCGCTAACTTTGTTTCACCTTCATTTACAGATCTATCAATGTCGGCTTCTTGCTGTTCATCAAGACCTGCTTCCTCATCCTCAGTCTTAATGTCAGCCTCCAGTCCAGTCCTGTAGTCATTGGCGTCGAGCATCTTTCTGAAACAGTCTGAAAGCTTTGTGAATCCCTCCTCCAACTCCACTTGAAGCATGCTGCTTGCTCCTCTTGAAATAAGGTTGGCTTGTCTGGTGAAGCTGCTTTTTGCAGTGGTCCTCTCCTTCTTCAGCTGCTGGACCGACTTCCCCAGGACATCTTCCGCCATCTTGTCTTCCTTTGTGTCAACAGCTTATTTCTGGATCTGAAGCCGTTTATCTTCAGGGCCAGGCCGCTTCGTTGGTTACAACTGTCAAGTCCAGCTACTGTTCACCGTTTCCAAAGGACGTGAAGACAACTCAAATTACTGACTTAATCTTTCTTTTATTTTTCTTTTGTTCGTTGATTGCTCTGCCAGTGAATTAGGTTGTAACCTTTAAGACAGAACATGAATTACATTTTAAATTACACATTTTAATTAAACATTTTATACTTTTCATTTTTACCAAACTCAAAATGAAATATTCTTTTAACACAAAATCAGCATTTTTAAACACCATGAAATAAAACAAATCATTTCACCATTGTCGTCTTTGGGTTGAACCGTGGAGTGACCTGAAGCGTCCTCTCTCTGCTGCTTGTCTTTGCAAAATGCATCAGAGCATCCCCACAGGTGCTCCTAATAAGCAACACTGATTGCTGCTGCTGCTGCTCCTGCTGCTGCTGCACTCTGGGAAATGTAGTCTCACACAACTAGGCCCTCAGATTCAGCTTAACACTTTTTATTAGAATTACACAAGAGAAAACAGGGTAAATGTAACGGTGAGTTTTACACAACGTTTCACCTAAAGGGATTTAATACCTGTAGTTTGGCTGACTTGGTCCAGACACGGGAAAAAAAACTAAATACATTGTGGCCCTCGAGTTCTGGAACATTTCACAGACTTAGACCAAACTGTTAAAGTCAAAGCATAATTAGCACTTTCCTCGTGTTTTTCCAAAGGTCTTTCTCCTTTCTCCTCTGACCCCGAAAATCATCATCACCATTAATAAGAACATTCTTATTGTTCGAATTCACTGTATTTCATGTTTCCATATTGACAGTTGAGGCGAGGAAAGGAATCGAGGAGGCACAACATCTGGAAATGAAAGACCCGTGTCGTTCCTGTCCGTCTCTCATTGCGTTTGTGTTTTCTTTCCTTCAGCACTACACTACATGGATCTCTCTCTCGCGGTTGAGAGTGAGGTTGACCGACGGCTGGGTTGTTCTGCAGCAGCGATGCACCGGACCATCGCGGCGAACACGATGCTGAGCCAAAGGGCAAAGCTCTCAATGTACCAGTCCCTCTACATCCCGACACCCATGGTCATGAACTTTAGTTTGTGACCGAAAGAAAGAAGGAAAGAAAGAAAGAAAGGACATCGCTGATGCAAGCGGCTGGAAATGAGCTTCTATCATATGGTGGTTGAGCTTAGCCTTAGTGATATCACAGGGTATACCCAGAATCCACATGAGGGATTATATATATATATATATATATAATTTATATATATTTATATATATATATATTTATATAAATATATATATATAGTGTCTGGCCGTGGAACGCCTCTGGCTTCCACTGACACAGCTGGAAAACGTTTTTTTGGAGGAGAGGGATGTCTGGAATAACTTGCTTATTAGCCTTCAGGTTGGTGTGTTAGTTAGTTAGATGGATGGATGGATGGAGCCCTCCTCATGTGTTAATTTCTATACTCTAAAGAACAGAATTGGTGCATAATTAGATAACCCTGAAACTCAACTCTTCAAATGATAAATACAAACTGGTAAAAACAAAAGAGAAAGTGGCATCTCTTAGCATAATACTATAGGGGTGACGGCTACTGTACTGTGTTGTCTTTTTGTTTCACTTAATGTGGACGTGACAAAGCACACAGTAGGACACAAACAACTCTCTGCACTCGCTTGCTGGCTCGCATATGCCTGTTACCACGGTCACCAAGTCATTTGCATATGCTCAATCTTAGGATCGCTGACTTAACAGTTGAGGATCCATTTAATAGTAGTTGAGCTTTGAAGTTATGATGTCATACTTTGCAGCCAAGAGATTACAAATGTGTAAGCTTGTGTTACAGACGTGTAGTTTTAAAGACGTGGACCGTTTACCCAACAGGCACCTAATGAAAAAGATGCTATCAAGCTGCATTATGTATCAGAATAACTTTGATTTGGATGATTTTCAGACAATATTTTGGATCTCTAAATAGGCATCTTTGTGTCCATAATCAAGAGTGTCACAACGAGATTTGTCTCGTTCGTTGTCCCGCCACAGAACTTCGTGATGAACTTTTATACAGCAAGTTGTTTTTGTCATGCATCACTTCCCGTATTGTTATAATTATACCACGAGCTGTTCGACAGATATTTTATGAAACAAGGCAGCACTTTGAAAGAGTGATTTGGTAAGCGCATAGTGTTTTCAAACAAGCGCTTTCTGCTGACAGCTCCATATGGTAATGTTGCTGTTTCCTCCGGCTGTGATTCACACATTAAGTTAGCCTGTCAGGTTATTCCTCAAAAACAGAAGGTTCCTCCTTTATCACACACAACCTCGTAGAACTTTTTATGAACACCTAAAAGAACATTCACAGTATTAGCTCCAGTGCAGCAGTGTATCTGGTATTCTGTAGTGATGACGGCAACCATGAGGAAGCGTATAGGCCGTAACCCTCCTGTTACCTTAGGGTAAATTTGACCCCATTCAATGTTTAACCCTCCTGTTACCTTTAGGGTCAATTTGACCCGATTCAATGTTTAATGTCGGTGTTCTTTCAGGTCAATTTGACCCCAGGCTGTTTTTCACTGTGTCAAACATATAAGAAATATCAACTTTTTTATATATTTAAAGGGCTATTTAGGTAGTCAACAAACAAACATAAAGTACCTCACACTTAAACGTGGAAAACAATATTAATTAAAAATAATTTTCTGGAGGTTTTAATTGCTGGGGTCAAATTGACCCCAAGGGTAAAATATGTCCGTAAATATAAAGGTAACAGGAGGGTTAAACATTGAATGGGGTCAAATTGACCTAAGGTAACAGGAGGGTTAAGAGTAGAAAGCAAACCGTCTCTATCTGCTTCTTCTTCTTCCCACCGTATTTGAGATTTGCCTGACTCAGTGTGAATCAGTGTCTATGAAGGGTGCTTCACAATATTGTGAGATTTCCTCCCATCAGCGTATCTAATCCCCCTTTAGCGTAGCCTGCCAAGGTGTTGAGAAAATCGTTACAATGGGATTAATTAGCACCAATTTCAGCACTTAAGGAGGCATACATGGTGCTGTATGAACCAATGCACTGCAGGTTTTTTTTTTTTTTTAAATGAATTAATATTAGGAGCTGTATGGCTCAAGTGTCTGTCTGTAACAAGGAACCAGAAACGACTTTGCCGGTTTCTTCGTCTCGTAGTCAATGTTTATTTTTTGATGTTGTTAGATACCTGAAGTCAGCTCTGTGGTTAACACTAGCTGAAGAGATGTTCACATTTTGTTTCCACGACATGAAATAAGTCAGTAGGGCTTTAGATGTTCCGACGTTTGTGGGATTTCCACAACAAGTAAAAAGCATTTTTAGGAAATATACTTATTTACTTTAATCGCCAATAGTTAGATGAAGAGGTTGATACCGAGTAAAGCTGGTAAGCAATTAGCATAGCATGAAGACAGTGTGCATTTTCTACCTGTGAGGCGAGACTACTGACTACTTGGATCCTGCTAAGTATCTTCTTTAAACTAGTTTTATCTGCTAAAGTTACTGTTTTATTTGTCGTTTAAAGCTGCTAGATTGTTAGTTTGTCCTGTTTTAAGGAGTTGTTTTGGTAGAGAGGTGTGTCCTGTGTTCCGACACCTGAATCTTCACTGATTGGACGAGCGATCATCACCTGGTTTCTATTGAGTGTCATTTGAATACCAAAAGCCAAGGGGCGGTGTCAACGCGGCTGGCTGAGTGTCTTTAAAAAGATCTCCCGGGGCCAAGTCTGCAGTGTGCATTTTCTACCTGTGAGGCGAGACTACTGACTACTTGGATCCTGCTAAGTATCTTCTTTAAACTAGTTTTATCTGCTAAAGTTACTGTTGTATTTGTCGTTTAAAGCTGCTAGATTGTTAGTTTGTCCTGTTTTAAGGAGTTGTTTTGGTAGAGAGGTGTGTCCTGTGTTCCGACACCTGAATCTTCACTGATTGGACGAGCGATCATCACCTGGTTTCTATTGAGTGTCATTTGAATACCAAAAGCCAAGGGGCGGTGTCAACGCGGCTGGCTGAGTGTCTTTAAAAAGATCTCCCGGGGCCAAGTCTGCAGTGTGCATTTTCTACCTGTGAGGCGAGACTACTGACTACTTGGATCCTGCTAAGTATCTTCTTTAAACTAGTTTTATCTGCTAAAGTTACTGTTGTATTTGTTGTTTAAAGCTGCTAGATTGTTAGTTTGTCCTGTTTTAAGGAGTTGTTTTGGTAGAGAGGTGTGTCCTGTGTTCCGACACCTGAATCTTCACTGATTGGACGAGCGATCATCACCTGGTTTCTATGGAGTGTCATTTGAATACCAAAAGCCAAGGGGCGGTGTCAACGGCTGGCTGAGTGTCTTTAAAAAGATCTCCCGGGGCCAAGTCTGCAGTGTGCATTTTCTACCTGTGAGGCGAGACTACTGACTACTTGGATCCTGCTAAGTATCTTCTTTAAACTAGTTTTATCTGCTAAAGTTACTATTGTATTTGTCGTTTAAAGCTGCTAGATTGTTAGTTTGTCCTGTTTTAAGGAGTTGTTTTGGTAGAGAGGTGTGTCCTGTGTTCCGACACCTGAATCTTCACTGATTGGACGAGCAATCATCACCTGGTTTCTATTGAGTGTCATTTGAATACCAAAAGCCAAGGGGCGGTGTCAACGCGGCTGGCTGAGTGTCTTTAAAAAGATCTCCCGGGGCCAAGTCTGCAGTGTGCATTTTCTACCTGTGAGTCGAGACTACTGACTACTTGGATCCTGCTAAGTATCTTCTTTAAACTAGTTTTATCTGCTAAAGTTACTGTTGTATTTGTCGTTTAAAGCTGCTAGATTGTTAGTTTGTCCTGTTTTAAGGAGTTGTTTTGGTAGAGAGGTGTGTCCTGTGTTCCGACACCTGAATCTTCACTGATTGGACGAGCGATCATCACCTGGTTTCTATGGAGTGTCATTTGAATACCAAAAGCCAAGGGGCGGTGTCAACGCGGCTGGAGGTAATTGGCACTAACTTGGGCTCATAACCAGATGGGGTTTTTCGCATCAGCTGTAGCGTCATCGGACGAAGACTCGGAGGACAAAGACATAGGAGTCTTCCGTTGGAGTCTTCGGGGGTGGATGAATCTTTTCCCCATTTTGTGAATATGTGTGTCTTTTCCATACCTGTGCGTATCTCTACTCGTAGTTACTATAGGACTCGTTCATTCATGTACCGGAACCCCTCCTCTGTTATCCTTCCTACCCGTTCTACTCACACCCAGCACCTGGTCACAGGAGGCCTCTGGAACTGTCAGTCAGCCAACCGCAAGGCTGACTTCATCTCTGGCTTTGCTGTGGAGCAGTCGCTTGACTTCCTGGCTCTCACTGAGACCTGGATCACAGCAGACAACACGTCTACCCCGGCTGCTCTCTCCTCTGCCTTCTCCTTCAGCCACACACCCAGACCCTCTGGTCGGGGTGGAGGTACAGGTTTACTCATCTCACCCAAATGGTGTTTTGCTCCCTACCCGCTTCCACTCTTTATCCCACTGACTTTTGAGTTTCATGCTGTGACCGTTACTCATCCGGTTCAACTTCACATTGTTGTTCTCTACCGTCCCCCTGGTTCTTTGGGAGATTTCTTGGAAGAGCTAGACGTCCTCCTATCGAACTTCGCGGAACACGGCCCCCCGCTCATCCTTCTGGGTGACTTCAACATCCAGACAGAGAAGTCATGTGATCTCTTACGCTTACTGTCTTCCTTTAACCTCTCACTCAGTCCCTCCCCTCCCACTCACAAAGCCGGCAACCACCTTGACTACATTTTCACAAGAAACTGCTCTACCTCTAACCTCACTGTAACTCCTCTCCATGTCTCTGACCACTTCTTCATCTCTTACTCTCTCTCGCTCTCTGGTACTGACAACCCACCCATATCTACAGACTCTGCACCTGTACGCCGCAACATTCGCACCCTCTGCCCCTCCTCCCTGGCCTCCTCTGTCCTCCTCTCTGGCCTCCTCTGTCCTCCTCTCTGGCCTCCTCTGTCCTATCTGCTCTCCCCTCAACTGACTGCTTCTCACTCATGCAGCCTAACTCTGCCACAGACACTCTCCTCTCTTCCCTGTCTTCATCTCTTGATTATCTTTGTCCTTTTAAGACACGACCGGTTCGGAAATCCTCTCCGGCTCCGTGGTTGTCGGACTCGGTGCGCGCCGAGAGAGCCACCCTGCGAGCGACAGAAAGAAAATGGCGCAAATCGAATCAAGCGGAAGACCTGCTCTTCTATTAATCTCTCCTCTCCTCATTCTCTACCTCTATCTCTGCAGCGAAAAGCTCGTTCTACCTGACCAAAATTCAGTCTTCCTTCTCTAACCCCAAAAAACTCTTCTCTATCTTTTCCAACCTCCTTGATCCCCCCTGTCCCCCTCCTCCTTCCACCCTTTTGCCGAGCCACTTTGTCGACTACTTTACAAACAAGATAGACGACATACGCTCCTTTACAAATCCATCTTCTATCACCTCACCAACACTAACTTCTTCATCCCCCTCTCTTTCCTCTTTCACCCCCCTGTCTCCCAGTCAAGTTCTTAGCTTGGTGACCTCCGCTCGACCGACCACCTGCGCCCTTGACCCCGTCCCGTCTCCCATTCTCCAGGCTATTGCTCCTGATCTTCTGTCCTTCCTCACCCATCTTATTAACAGCTCACTCTCAACTGGTTGTTTCCCCAACTCTCTGAAGGAGGCGAGAGTCAACCCTCTCCTGAAGAAACCCACGCTCGACCCGTCTGAAATCAGCAACTACAGACCGGTCTCTCTTCTTCCTTTTCTCTCCAAAACTCTGGAGCGAGCTATCTTTAACCAAGTGTCCTCCTATCTCCACAGTAACAACCTTCTTGACCCTCACCAGTCTGGATTCAAGGCCGGCCACTCAACAGAGACTGCCCTCCTTGCTGTCTCTGAGCAGCTTCACACTGCTAGAGCAGCCTCTCTCCTCTGTCCTTATCCTTCTCGACCTTTCTGCAGCATTTGACACCGTGAACCACCAGATCCTTATCTCTTCTCTTCAGGACCTGGGGATCTCAGGCACTGCACTCGCTCTTTTCTCTTCCTACCTTAAAGACCGCACCTACCGGGTAACTTGGAGAGGATCTGTGTCTGATCCTTGTCCTCTCACGACTGGGGTTCCTCAAGGCGCCGTCCTGGGTCCCCTCCTCTTCTCTCTGTACACAAATTCTCTCGGCTCTGTCATTCGTTCGCATGGCTTCTCCTACCATAGCTATGCCGATGACACCCAACTGATCTTCTCGTTTCCACCGTCCGAAACACGGGTGCCGGCGTGAATCTCTGCCTGTCTGACTGACATCTCTCAGTGGATGTCTGCTCACCATCTGAAAATCAACCCTGACAAGACCGAGCTACTATTCCTTCCAGGGAAAGGCTCCCCCACCCATGACCTGACTACCACCTTCAACAGCTCTGTATTGGCCCCTACCCTGACTGCCAGGAACCTCGGGGTGACACTCGACAGTCAACTCCCTGACGGCCAACATCACTGCGACAGCGCGTTCCTGTAGGTACATGCTGCACAACATCAGGAGAATACGGCCTCTTCTTACTCAGAAGGCGGCGCAGGTTCTGATCCAGGCTCTGGTCATGTCACGCCTTGACTACTGCAACTCCCTCCTGGCTGGTCTACCTGCTAAGGCCATCCGACCTCTGCAGCTCATCCAGAATGCAGCAGCTCGACTGGTCTTCAGTCTCCCGAAATTCACCCACACCACTCCGCTCCTCCGCTCTCTCCACTGGTTACCGGTGGCTGCTCGCATCCGCTTCAAAACACTGGTTCTGGCGTACCGTGCTCTGAACGGATCGGGCCCCGTCTACATCCGGGATATGGTCACACCGTACACCCCGGCACGTTCGCTCCGCTCAGCAACAGCCAATCGACTTGTGCCTCCTGCACCTCGAGCTAATCACTCGAAATCCAGACTGTTTGCTGTCCTGGCTCCTCAGTGGTGGAACGAGCTCCCCACTGACATCAGGACAGCAGAAAGTCTCTACATCTTCCGTCGGAGACTGAAAACACACCTTTTCCGACTATCTGGATTAAAACACAGATTTGCACTTAAATAGCACTTACTTATGGTACTTTTGTAGTTCGACTATGTTGAGGAAATGTTACTTCCTGTATTCTTGTTGTTCTTAGTTTGTACTCTAGGTTGAAATGCACTTATTGTAAGTCGCTTTGGATAAAAGCGTTGGCTAAATGACATGTAATGTAATGTAAAGACACACTGCTTCCCCTCTCCTCATGCTTCACACTGTCAGGGCGTGCAACAAAAGTGTGGACCCAGATGCCAAGCCACGGTGTAAGTAATTTATTCTAACAGATCGGAGATCAGGGAGAACAAAGCATCGATAAACGCAGAGATCTAAACAGACGACCCGACACTGGGGAAGGAGACAAACGGGGTTTAAATACCCTGGGAAGGTCCTGGTGATTAGACACAGGAGGAAACAACCAGGGACAGGGCAGACAATCACAGGGGCAGGAAGTGGAAGGAAACCGAGGACACGAGAGACAAGGACTTCAAAATAAAACCAGAAACTCTGAAGTAAAACCAGGTGCTGTGGAACAGGGCTCAAGGGAACTGGATTCCAGAGACGGACGCGGCACCAAAGGGATCGGCAGGACCGCCTACCGGAGACTTGGGCCCGTTAAATGTCTGAGAAACACAGCACATGAATAACAAACTTACATTCTGTATTCATACATGGCAGATTGAGTTTATATGATTCATTTCATATTTGTCTCCGTATTTATTGATATTCTGAATGTGAATGTATTTGTTTAACACAGAATATGATCATGGTGTCTTTTAGATATTATTTATTAGCCCAAATGTTTTGGAGGAAATGGAGATTGTCAATTATAGGCCTCCATGACTGAGTGAAATAAATAATGTAAAAAGGTTTTCTTGCTGATAGACTTTCCCGCTCTCTCTGACTTTCAACTTCCATAATAAAAGTTAATGGGAAAAACAGATTATAAAAAGAAACATCTTTTGAATATATTAAATGAGTCGTTGGTTGTCCTTTGTGTTTCATATATTTCTTACCAAATGATCAATCAGAAAACAATTCAAATACTAAAAAGGGATTAATACACTTTAAACTCTGGTAATGTTGAGATGAATCAGATCCGTCCCATCAGCTACAGCGTCCGATCAATAACTGATTTCCAGTGACCCCCACATTGGATATCAGTATATTGATCGGACGCTGTAGCTGACGGGTGTCGGCAGTGAAAAGACTTCTCGTGAACGCTGCTCTGTATCCTCAGAAATCTCTCCTTGAGATGGCGGACTAGACCAACGTGTGGTTTATATGAAAAGTGGGCTCAATAAAATGTAATAGATTTAAATTGGCTGGTGATGCTTTTAATGTGGTGAAACAACAAACTGCAGTAGATCGCTGGAGATCTTGGCACACTTTTTTTTTCCCTGGACACTTTAACCTCCTGGACGTTCACTTTGGTCACTGCCTTGTGTATATATTTTGTTTCCTCTGTAGATTTCGTATTTTATTATTTAGTATTCTTATTGTGTTTTGTGTTTTATTTTTATCTTTTATTTGTATTAATGCTCTAATGTGCACCCGCTGCTGTGATCCTGAAATTTCCCCACTGTGGGACTAATAAAGGATTATCTTATCTTATCTTATCCTAAACACAATAAACGAACAATGACATGATATATGTTCGGCACCCTTGGCCACTTTGGGAACTCCTGTAACTGACACTAGTCAACGTGTGTAGCACCCTAAAAAAGACTTGATTAATTGAACCTGTAGAGGAAAACCTTGTTACTTTTTATTGGACACTTTTTATTCAACGTCAGTTGGTGATTTTTCTAGTGTGTCTTTTTGAAGAAATGTGTCCGATGGGGAAAAAAAACGATGTTCTTGTTGTGAATTTGTATTTACACATGCGTCATATCTATGAATATTTTTTAGTTGTGCTGGTCTGGGATTCAAATGTTATGTCACTATCCAATTCTGAACAATGTGCATCAATCCAGTCCGGGGCTAGGATCATCCCAGAGAATCGTAATGGTACACAGCTCCGTCAGCTCATGTCTGTTCTCAGCTTTCATTGCGATAAAATGACCCTCTCCATTCAGCACATGTTCCACTAATGACCGTCTGGAAGCGCTGTAACAGTAGCAGGCACACTCGCTCTCAGGGGGAAAAAGTGTCAACGTCTCCACCGGCAGTTCGTCTGGTGCTTGAATACAAGGTTGTTTTCTTTCAGTGTGGGGAACTCAATAGCATTGACCTCGAGACTTTTCAGAAATCTCTAAGTGATGGATACACGACCTTTGTATGGATAGGCAACGCGCTCCTATGAAGAACGAAGACGGGATTTTTTTTCTTTTGTGTGTTGATGTTCATAATAGATAGATAGATAGATAGATATATACTTTATTAATCCCCAAGGGGAAATTTGTCGAGCCAGTAGCAGCAACACACAAGAATAAAAATAAAAATAAAAAACACAAATATAAGAAGGGTTAGGGTGATCTGGCAAGAGGTGAACTGTTGTAGAGCCTCATAGCCGTCGGCAGGAATGTTCTCCTGTATCTCTCCTTGTGGCAGCGGAGCGTGAGGAGACGCCTGGAGAAAGTACTCCTCTGTCCCTGTAGGAGGTGGTGGAGAGGGTGGTCCGGGTTGTCCAATATGGACACCAGTTTCTTCAACGTCCTCCTCTCCACCACCTGTTCCAGGTGCTCCAGCTGGCAGCCGATGATGGAGCCAGCCTTCCTAACCAGTTTGTTAAGACGGCTGGTGTCACCGGCTCCGATGCTGCTCCCCAGCAGACAATGGCAAAGTGCAGCACACTGGCCACAACCGACTGGTAGAATAACTCCAGCATCTTGCTGCACACGTTGAAGGATCGAAGCTTTCTCAGGAAAAAGAGTCGACTCATCCCTTCTTGTACACAGCGTTGATGTTGGCCTTCCAGTTCAGTCGGCTGTCGATGGAGACGCCCAGGTACTTGTACTCCTCCACCATGTCCACGTCCACTCCCAGGACACTCAGAGGTGTAGGAGCTGTCGCCTCCTGAAGTCCACCACCATCTCTCTGGTCTTGGCCACGCTCAGCCGCAGGTGGTTCTCATCGCCCACTTTACAAAGTCACTCACCACTGCCCTGTACTCCTCCTCCCGTCCATCCCTAATACACCCGACCACTGCAGAATCATCAGAGTACTTCTGCAGATGGCATGACTCCGTGTTGTACTGGAAGTCACTGGTGTACAGGGTGAAGAGGAAGGAGACAGAACAGTTCCTGTGGGGCTCCAACATCACTGACCACCGTTCCAGACAGCACACGCCCATTCTGACAAACTGTGGTCTGCCTGTGAGGTAGTCAGTGATCCAGGAGATGGTGGACGCGTCCACACCGCCACCGCAGCTTCTCACTCAGCAGCAGTGGCTGGATGGTGTTAAATGCACTGGAGAAGTCAAAGAAAGTGACTCTCACAGAGACACCGGTTCCATCCAGGTGCGACTGAGCTCGTTGCAGCAGGTAGATGATGGCGTCGTCCACTCCCACATGAGGCTGGTAAGCAAATTGCAGAGGGTCCAGCGACGATTTCACCTGCGGCGGAGGTGGGCCAAGACCAGCCTCTCCAGCACCTTCATCACATGGGAGGTGAGGCGACCGGTCGGTAGTCGTTGAGGCCAGATGGTGTTGACTTCTTGGGACAGGGACCAGGCACGACGTCTTCCACAGCACGGGACTTCCCCAGCCTCAGGCTGAGGTTGAAGAGGCGCTGCAGGACACCAGACAGCTGGGTGGCGCAGGTCTTTAGGACCCTGGGGCTGATGCCATCAGGACCTTCAGCTCTGCGCTGGTGTAGTTTCTCCAGCTGTCTTCTCACCTGGTCAGTCGTCACAGAGAGAGGGGAGGTGGAGGAGCCCATTGTTATTGAGGGCTCGGTGGATGTGCAGCTCAGCAGGGGGACAGAGGGGAGGAGGTGTTTGGGAGGTGTGATGTGTGGAGGAGACGGGGAGGGCTGTGAACTGAACCTATTGAAAAACAGTTCAGCTCGTTGGCCCTCTCCAGGAGCCCCTGGCTGTCTCCCCCACCTCGAAGCCAGTTACCTGCTTCATGCCAGACCACACCTCCTTGTGTTGTTCAGCTGGAGTTTGGCCTCCAGCTTCCTCCTGTAGGAGTCCTTGCCTCCCTGAGCTTCACCTTTAGGTTGCGCTGGGCTCTCTCAGCTCATCCTGTCTCCAGACCTGAAAGCAGCTTTCATGTTAAGAAGCGCTTCAGGTCCCTGGTGATCCAGGGCTTGTTGTTGGGGAAGCAGCACAGTCCGTGATGGGATGGTGGTGTGTTCACAGAACTTGATGTATTCCGTGATGCAGTCGGTCATACTGTTGATGTCCTCCCCGTGCGGTCCACACAACACATCCCAGTCCGTTGACTCGAAGCAGTCCTGTAGAGCGTCGTTAGCCTCCAGAGACCACCTCCTCACAGTCCTGGTGGTCACAGCCTCTTCACCAGAGGAACATACCTGGGTGTCAGCCGGACCAGGTCATGATCAGACCTGCCGAGGGGGGGAAGGGCAGTGGCGCTGTATGCGTCCTTAGTATTAGCATACAGCAAGTCCAGAGTTTTATTGTTCCTTGTTGGGCAGTCTATGTATTGATGGAAGGTTGGCAGAGCTTTATCCAGTGTGGTGTGGTTAAAGTCACCAGTGATAGCCATGAATGCTCCAGGCTGATGATTCAGCAGAGCAGACACAGTGGAGTGGATGGTGTCCACAGCTTCTCAGCGCCAGCTGATGGCGCACGCACGACAACCACAATGGCGGACGTGAACTCTCTCGGCAAATAGTACGGGCGCATCCCCACGGCCAACAGTTCAATGTTCGCTACAGAAGCGCTCCTTCACGCACACATGGTCCGGGTGGCACCACCGCTCATTCACATAAACAGCGATCCCCCTCTTCTTACCGCCTGTGTAGCGTCTCTGTCAGCCCGAACAGTCCTGAAGCCGGGCAAAGACGCTGTGATCCGGATAGTCCGCGTGCAGCCACGTCTCAGTGAAACACAAGAGACTGCTCTCACGGAAGATCCTCTCGGACATTACCAGCGCCGAGCTCATCCGTCTTATTCGCCAAAGACCTCACGTTCCCCGTTATGATCGACGGTACCGAGGGTTTGTATCTCCTCGTTTTAGCCCTCCGCTTGACACCCGATCTGCAACCGCGAGCCCTTCTCCGTAGCTCCAGCGGGATCACAGGTCTTTCTCCAGGCGGAAGCTTCGGCCTGCACAGCGCGATCAGCTGAGCACGCGAGTAGACGACGATCCCCGTCATTGTTTTGCTGTAGCTCTCCGATACACACGACAAAGTGAACAAAAGCCACAGTAGAATTATCGAAAAAAGTAGTTATGGTCCAGTGTCCGACCGTAACTAAGACAAACGTGAAAGAAAAGAAAAAGAAAAAGAGAGGAAAAGTGCAAAAAAAAAAGACAATAAAATAAAAGCAAAACGCCACTACTGAAACAAGCAGCCGTTGGCACAGCGCCATAATGTTCTGACTGAATGATGTCAGGGCCACTGCTCACTCAGGATCACACATCAGTCAGCTGAAATGAAGAATCATTCGGAGGGATATTCACAAACTCACTGCTAGAAGTAGTAAGAAGCATGAAAACATGTGGCTCAATAAACTGACACGCATAAATGAAAATATGATATGAATATATATATTTAGTGTTATTGTGGTTATATGAACGTAACATTGTAATGCCATACCGTCCCATCAATACAGCCGGTGATGCTTTTTCATGTGGGAGATGACATGTTATGTTCCCCGACTGAAGCCCAGGAGAAGCGAGGAGTAACGATGGATGTCGCCTATGGATAATGACTCACGGGCAACGAGTGGATAAACAAAAAGGTGTTTTATTCAGCAAAAACTACTTCCTCAAATTGAGGAAGCGACGCTACTCACGGTATTGATCGATATAGCAACAGCAATAACACAAAAAGATAAATGGTGCGACAATAACTCACTCGCTGGAACAGCACCAGCACCGACACAAGGCGTATGCTCTGCTCCAGGGCCCACGGGGCCCCCGCCTCTCATCCACCTGCAGCTCTAATCAGCCAATTGACCTCAGCTGTAAGCTCATCTGCAGGCAGAGTGTATTATTTATCCATGCAACCACCACTGGAATCTAATTCTACCAATAGTATAATACTACCAATATTATATAATATTAGCCTGATCTTTACAGTTGACATATATAATACAATAGTTCCAGAAAAAAAATCAAAAGTCTTTAGCTAGAGCTAACATCTGTGCCATTGGTACATCACTCCAGCAGTTGAATTGTCCAAAATTAGGCACCATATTTTAACTTATTTTTGCCGATAGATACCTGCCCAGCTCCAGAACAGCAGACAGACAAAATTGTCGACTAGCTGGAAAACATAATGGAGCAATATTGGAGCTATTAACCGGGTCCCCTAAAACATAGTTCCAAAGAAATGTTGCTACGTGTCGATATGTAAGTCGGGATCTTCACACGTTTGCCAAGAATGAAACGATATCAAAGAGTGTTCCTGATATTGGCAGCAAGAATGTGAGGAATGACCTTAGGGCTTAGGCCATTACAACTGCAACAGCAAGAATCTATGTGATGACTAACCTCTCAACGGGAGAGAGTTGCCCGATGTAAACTAAACCAGTTCATCAGGCAGAGGAATAGGATTAAGGATGATGTGATTCCCCGCGGCCATCGGAAACACTTTATGGTGTGATGTGGAGAGTAAATATACAGATGGACACAGCGGGCTTCACCTGGTGTTTCCACCCAGGCTGGGTTGTTCATTGCAGATTCCCCCCCCCCCCCCCCCCCCCCCAGCCCGTTGGTCCGATCGGTCCGCCGCCCGACTGTCAGCCCGGGGACAGAGCTGATTTATAGCACACATAGGCACGGTGCACATTTCCCCCCGCTGTGAGAGATAGCTAACATACCTGTCCTGACAGTGAAGATGGAGCGAGGCGGCGGCAGTTTCAGGCTGGTGATGTTTTTTTTTTTTTTAAGCTCTTAAAGTCCTTCTGATAATAAGAATGCGTGAGTGCTGGATGAGCTGAGTTCAATCATTGTCTCCGCTTTAATCTGATACCTGAAGCTGGTTTAGCAAACAAGCGACCCCTCACTGGGACCGTAACGACTGAACGGCCATATATCGATGGTGAATCCACTCTGTGTGGGCCGCGGCGGATCATATGTCACCCTTCAGAGTCCCTCAATGGAGCACCACCATTTGTGTCGTTTGATTTATCCGTGAGGATTCACTTTGCAATAAACATCCGGCGGTACCGACCCTAACTCTCGATTCACAATTTCTGTCATTTTGATGAAGGAGCTACTTGTTCATTCATTTTAATATTGCGCCACGGAGAGATGTTTACAAAACTGCAAAGTGCCATCACTTTGACTCGCTTGAAAATGTTGCATTTCTTTCTCTTCTCGCTTATTATACGGATCTCAGAATGTGGTGGCTGTGGTTGAAAGCAGCAAAATATATCTTTTGCCCGGGTTGATTGTGAAGCATTTGCAAAAACATGTCGATGTCTGCCGATGTTGCTTTCAGCCAGTGTAACATTAGCTTTCATCAGGATGAATAACCAGAGAAAAAACTGCACTATGTATTATTTTAGTCTCATTTGGTAACTCATTGTATTCATCTCCTTACACAAGATAAAAGGAGCATGTATTGCACGACAAAAAACAGAGAAACCATGTGTATATGAATATATATATATATATATATGTATATATATATATATATATATGTAATCTTGAAAAATACTGAATAAGATATTGGACCAAATCACACCTTTAGTAGTAACTTCACTTTTCAATTAAATGGAGAATCAAATAGAGTTTATATATATTTGAATATACATATATTTGTTTGTTTTTCATTTTCTATTATGTATTCTATAGATATATACATATCTGTATTTGTAATGTCATTGAGTCTGATTTTCCCAGCTGCTCCTGAACGCATCATCTCACTCTTCCGGTAAGCTCTGGTTGCCAGCTCAACAGCGAGCATGACTTCTTCTTCTCTCCCTCCCGCTCCCTCTTGCTCAGTGTGTCTCATGTATAGTTATCCCCCTGCCTCCCTTAATGATAACGATACATGCAACAAGTGTAGTTTATTTGCTAGGTTGGAGGCAGGTCTAAGTGGGTTAGATGCACGGCTCCGCTATCGAGCTCAGACAGCTATGCTAGTTAGCCCGCCCTCTCCCGTAGTCGGCGCTGAGCTACAGTCAGCTGTTAGCTGTGCCCGGTAACCGTGCAGCCGGATGGTTGGGTAACTGTTCGCAGGAGTAGTATGTCTACACAGAAGCCCGCTGTGCACCAACCACTTCACGTTTGAACCAGTTTTCCTGCTCAGCGACACACCCGCTGAGGAACACACCCTGGTTATCGGGAGCTCTATAGTCAGGAACGTGAAAATAGCGGCCACGGACCAGAGTCGTGTGCCTCCCGGGGCCAGAGCGGGCGACGTGGAGTCTTGTTTGAAGCTGCTGGCTAAGGATAAGCGGAGATACAGTCAGATTGTAATACACGCCGGTGGTAATGCGCCGAGCCCGTCGGTCGGAAGTCACTCAAATTAATGTGGAATCCATGTGTGCTTATGCCAAGACGTTGTCGGACACCGTAATTTTCTCTGGCCCTCTCCCAAATTTGCAGACAGACGAATTGTATAGCCGAATGTCGTCTTTCAACCGCTGGCTGTCGAGGTGGTGCCCAGCGAATAATGTGGGCTACGTAGACAACTGGAAGACTTTCTGGGGAAAACCTGATCTGATGAGGAGAGACGGCATTCATCCCACGTTGGACGGAGCGCGTCTCATTTCTGCGAATATGACCAAGTTGATCACCGGACTTAATCTATGACAACCCAGGGTTCAGATCAGGAACCGAGAGCAGAGTTGTAGTTTAACACCCTTCTCTGCTCTTCCATTCGAGCAGTTACCCACCCTTGACTTTAGAGTAGAGACTGTGTCTGTCCCACGGCCACTTCAATTAAATAAATCAAAAGTAAGCAGAAGAGGAGTCGTACACAATAACCTTATACAAGTTAACACAATTATTTCAGCAGTGCAACAAAATAGGTCTATTAAATGTGGTCTCCTAAATATTCGATCTCTGTCATCTAAAGCTGTGTTACTGAATGATTTAATATCAGATAATCACATTGATTTATGTTGCCTAACTGAAACCTGGCTGAGCCATGAAGAATATGTCTGCCTGAATGAATCGACTCCTCCAAGTCATATTAATACTCACATTCCTCGAGGCACCGGTCGAGGAGGTGGAGTAGCAGCCATCTTTGAATCGAGCCTATTAATTAATCCTCAACCAAAATTACACTACACCTCATTTGAAAGCCTTGTTCTTAGTCTTTCACATCCAACCTGGAAAACACTACAGCCAATTCGATTTGTGATTCTGTACCGCCACCAGGTCCATATTCAGAGTTTATATCTGAATTCTCAGAATTTATATCAAGTTTGGTTCTTAAAACCGATAAAGTTATTATTGTTGGAGATTTTAATATCCATGTGGATGTTGATAATGATTGCCTTAGTGCTGCATTCATCTCCTTGTTGGACTCGATTGGCTTCTGTCAGAGAGTACAGAAACCCACTCACAGCTTTGGCCACACGCTTGATCTTGTTCTTACTTATGGCGTTGACATTGAGCATTTGAACGTCTTCCCACAGAATCCTCTTCTGTCAGACCACAACCTCATAACTTTTGAATTTATACTACCGGAGTGTACTCCGTTAGTCAAAAGTTTCTACACTAGATGTCTAACTGATAGTGCTGTAGCTAAATTTAAAGAAGCGATTCCTTCTGTATTTGATTCGATACCACGTCTCAATATAACAGAGGACTCCTGGTCTAACTTTAGTCCGTCCCAGATTGATCATCTTGTTGACAGTGCCATAGGCTCTCTGAGAATGACACTGGACTCGATAGCCCTCTGAAGAAGAAGACAGTGAGGAAGAGGAGGTTTGCTCCTGGTATAACCCTCAGACCCGCAAACTGAAGCACACGTCACGAAAGCTTGAACGCATATGGCGTTCAACTAATCTCGAAGAATCCCGCTTAGTTTGGCGAGATAGTCTTAAAACATATAAGAAGGCCCTCCGTAATGCCAGAGCAGCCTATTACTCATCAATAATAGAAAAAATAACCACAACCCCAGGTTTCTCTTCAGCACTGTAGCCAGGCTGACAGAGAGTCACAGCTCTGTGGAGCCGAGCATTCCTATAAACCTTAGTGGTAATGACTTTATGAACTTCTTTAATGAAAAGATTTTAACTATTAGGGACAAGATTAATAATCTCTTGCCCATAACCAGTGCCAATCTGTCCTCAAGTGGAATGGCCTTGGAAACCGCTGTATGCCCTGGTGTATATTTGGAGGATTTTCTCCTATCAACCGTGACCAATTATTTTCAACGGTTTCTACTTGAACACGCCTACCTGTCTCTTGGACCCCATCCCGACGAGGCTGCTTAAAGACGTTTTGCCTTTAATTGGCGGCTCTCTATTAGATATTATCAATGTGTCTCTGCTAACAGGCCACGTACCACACTCCTTCAAGGTGGCTGTTATTAAACCTCTCCTGAAGAAGCCCACTCTGGATCCAGAGGTATTGGCTAACTACAGACCGATCTCTAACCAGCCCTTCCTCTCCAAGATCCTTGAGAAAGTGGTCGCAAATCAGTTGTGCGACTTTCTACATCATAATAGTTTATTTGAGAAATTTCAATCAGGATTTAGAAAACACCACAGCACCGAGACGGCACTGGTGAAAATTACAAATGACCTCTTAATGGCAGCAGATAAAGGACTCCTCTCTGTCCTGGTCTTGTTAGACCTTAGTGCTGCATTCGACACCATTGACCATGACATCCTGTTACAGAGACTGGAGCAGTCGATTGGCATTTCAGGCACGGCACTAATTTGGTTTAAATCCTATTTATCAGATCGATCTCAGTTTGTATTTGTAAACGATGACGCCTCGATAACCACCAACGTTAATCACGGAGTTCCACAAGGTTCTGTGCTTGGACCAATTTTATTTACCTTATACATGCTTCCTTTGGGCAATATTATCAGGAAACACTCCATAAACTTTCATTGTTATGCAGATGACACTCAACTATATTTATCGATAAAACCAGAGGAGAGCAACCAACTCTGTAAAATTCAAGCATGTCTTAAAGACATAAAAACATGGATGACCTGCAACTTCTTGATGTTAAACTCAGACAAAACCGAAGTAATTTTAATCGGCCCTGAGCACCTCAGAGATCAATTATCTGGTGATGTGCATTGCCCTGGCATCCAACACCACTGTAAAGAATCTTGGCGTTATCTTTGATCGGGACTTGTCCTTTAACTCCCACGTAAAGCAAATCTCAAGGACTGCATTCTTTCATCTACGTAATATTTCAAAAATCAGGCACATCTTGTCTCAAAAAGATGCAGAAAAATTGGTTCACGCGTTCGTTACTTCGAGACTGGATTACTGCAACTCCTTATTAGCAGGCTGCTCTAATAAATCTCTTAGGTCCCTCCAGTTGATCCAGAATGCTGCAGCTCGTGTTCTCACTAAAACTAAGAAAAGAGATCACATCACTCCTGCACTAGCTGCTCTGCACTGGCTCCCAGTAAAATCAAGAATCACTTTTAAAATTCTTCTCTTAACCTACAAAGCCTTGATTGGTGATGCTCCATCATATCTTAAGGAGCTTGTCGTACCATATTGCCCCACTAGAGAGCTACGCTCACTAAATGCGGGACTACTTGTAGTTCCTAGAGTCTTAAAAAGTAGAATGGGAGCCAGAGCCTTTAGTTATCAAGCTCCTCTTTTATGGAACCAGCTTCCAATTTCAGTCCGGGAGGCAGACACAGTCACCTCGTTTAAGAGTAGACTTAAGACCTTCCTCTTGACAGAGCTTATAGTTAGGGCTGAATCAGGTTTGCCCTGGTCCAGCCCCTTGATATGCTGCTATAGGCTTATAGCTGCCGGGGGACGTATTAGGATGCACTGAGTACCTATCTCCTCTTTTTCTCTCCTTAAGGATGAATTTTCATCTCTCAATCACACGTTACTAACTCTGCTTTTTCCCGGAAGTCCTTTTGACTTTACGTCTCATGGGGTCATCGGACCCTATGAGACGGCATAGATCCTATCTGCCTGATGGATCGTCTGGGTCGTGGAATTCCTGCTCATGACTACGCCACTGTCCTGTTGAGACTCCGCCCACTCCTCCTCCCCACCGCCATCTGCCTGATGGATCGTGGAGGTCTCCATCGTGGAATATGCCTACTATGAACTATTCATACACTCTGTCATATTCATTGAATGTATTTTAACTCTAAATCTGTCCTTCTGTACACATTACATCTATTGCATCTGTCCATCCTAGGAGAGGATCCTCCTCTGTTGCTCTCCTGCAGGTTTCTTCCTTTTTCCCCTGAAGGGTTATTTGGGAGTTTTTCCTGGTCCGATGTGAGGTTTTGGGGCAGGGATGTCTATGTGTACAGATTGTAAAGCACTCCGAGACAAATTTGTAATTTGTGAAATTGGGCTATACAAATAAACTGAATTGAATTGAATTGAATTGTACTATCATACCTTGTTTATTGTTTTGCACCACTCATTAGGTCAAAGTCCTTCTTCGTAAACCATTTCTGATTCTGATTTCGATGATAACATACATGCACATGGAAGGAATTTCAGCAAAATAACGTATGCTTTTCATCTACTATACTATGTTATTATTATGTTTGGTAATCTCTCTTCATATCATTTGATCTTTGCGCAGGCACCTCACCTGTCATTGTGTCCTTCAGCAAGACACTGAACCCCAAATGTCTCCCGTAGGTTGTGCCTGTGGTGTATAAACGGGTAAGGCACTGTAGCAGCGGGTTGTTGTTAGGCTCAGCTGCAGAATGGCTGGAGGGGGGGCTGGTTCAGGGAGGTGTCTAATTGGCCTCAGCCGTTGGCTGATTGTTAATCAGCACCAGCTGGGGCCAATCTGTGTGTGTGTGTGTGTGTGCGTGCGTCTGTCTCCCTAAAGAAGAAGAAGAAGGAGCGGGAGAGTGGAGAGCAGAGGCACAGTCTGCATCTAAATAAAAGATATTACCAAATATCCTTCCTGTATGTTCACCCTTGATGCTTGGGGGAGTAGCCTATTGGTGACAGCCACACACCTGTAACATGCACCTTGCATGGTAGCCCCTGCCATCAGAGTATGAATGGGTGTGAATGGGTGGATGGCATGGAGTGTAAAGGTGCTCTGAGTGGTCTGAAGACTAAAAAAAACCTAATTTGCATGTCTATTTTACATTTAGCATGCTCTCTAGATGGGTACCAATGATGCTCTGCTGCAGAGTCCTGGGCTGTGCATGAACCACGGCAGTTTGTGATGTTAGTCAGAATGCTGGAGAACAAGAAGGCAGCAGTTTTTCTTCTTTAGTTTCCTTGAAAACACAGTGGGTAAACCCTACAGTACAGTACCTGCCCAATACTAACAACGTAGACCGCGACTGGATTCTGGAAACAGTAAAGCATTTAGCATCTGAAGAGGTACTGTAGGTATTGACCAAAGCAGAGCTATACAAGGTAATTGCTTCGTGTAACAACTTTACAAGGTGACAATATATCAATGTAAGATTTTAAGATCGTCCTGCTGCCTATAGTTTTCCAAAAAGTAAGATATTCATGCAGTTATAACAACATAATCTTTAAAAAAACAGTAGACTTATTAGACTGATCATTTGTACGGCATGCAACAAGTCGGCGAATACCTGAATAAAAAACACATATTATTAGAACGGAGATGCAATGGGGTGGAAACTACAGGGAAATTATAACTGGTAATGCAGCCTTTATAGTTCATGATTAATATTCTACTTCACTGGGTGATTTCATTGATTTCTCAATATGGAATATACTGAGCCTTTAATTGTTTCAGTCCAGCAGCTATTCTATAGAATCCTAACTCCACAACAGGGTCAGAGAGAGTCATTGCAATATCATAGCAGGAGCTTAAGTCTAAGTGCTTTCCAATGGATGCAAAGCCAGACCTGAGTAACTTCTGCAGTCTATCGAAGCCTTTTTCGGAAATTATATTCATAAAACATTTATAATAGTCTCCTCTTGTTCTTTTTAAAATGAACATTTATCTTTAAAGCTGCAGTTAGGATCAAGATGGCCGTGGAGGAAGCTGAAAATACAGACTTCATAAACAACTGCCCCTTTAGACATCCAGAGGACACGCAGCAATATGATCGTTCTGAGTCGTGTTTCTAGCCACCTGATGAATGTACGTCCAATAGTCACGCTCCTTTTTAAATTTCTTATTTATAAACGCTCAACTAATATGTTTCACGATAATTGATCATGATCTGTGAGGGACCCATTTTGCGTAACATAGTCATAAAAATATATTGAATCGTGGGGATTTCATATTTTCTAGTTACTGACACATTGGACTATGAGTTATGAATGGTAGAATGCTGTAGGTGATAGTTAGACACATTATATTACACAGAGTCCCCGAAGCATCAAGTTGGGAAGTTATTTTCTGAATCACTTTTGCGTTCCCTCACAATAATCTTGTGAGTGTGTCGGTGCAGAAAGGAGGGATGCTGTGACACACTGCGCATGATGCATTCCTGCTCATTACTGACAGTATACAGCTGCTGGCTGTGAGCACAGCTGCAGCTGCTCTTCCTGATTGAGCTGCTTGAAGTCGTGGATGTTGATGCGGTTATAGTTTGGCTGGTTGAATCAATGGCTCTGTTCAAAATAACGCATACTCACACACTATTCATAGTGATGGATAATTGGGGAGTTCCAACACTATACTATGTGGATATTGTGTACTCACCAGGATGTATACAATATTAGTAAGAATTTCTTCTTTTTTTCTGTCATTCAATCAATAATTTTTTTTTCCGAATGAGGGAAACAGAAAAATACACAAACGTATACTCAATGTTAGGATGGTCACGTAGCGGCTTGATTGGAGAAGCAGGAGGCTTGAATCTGCCAGCTTTATAGCCGGCCCTTGACGAGGACCTCACCCCCACAACAGAACAGCTCACTCTGCCCGCCCCTCCACCCCCACAACACTGACAAAACAATTACCTACACCACAAGACATACATTAAAATCCCCGAATGCCAATCATCTGCATAATCTCGATGTGTGTTACTCATCACCAAAGAGATCATATAAAGCCTGAACAGGGAATTCAACTTTACTAACACCCCTCTACTAATTAGTACATGGTACTTTCCGGAACCACAAGTTGGTGCTCTGGCACCCCGAGACTCCTGTAGACAGAACATCCTGGAGAGGAGAGACAACCGAGGTAAGTGACTAGAACGCAATACACGTGAAATGTTATTTGACTACACAAAGAAACAAGAGTTTATACGTTCAATCCTAATCTTAGCAAAACTAATCATATATTTGTCTTTAGAGGCCCCGCCTTCAAACAATTCCACCCGAGGCTACAACATCTACCAGAAACCAATCATTAACACATTCCAATAAAACATGCAACCCTCTGAGTGTGTGTCATATTCCTTAAAGCTGTATGAAGAGGGCCTTCATTATACATAAGTCCCCACCCACCCCCAACCCCTGGCGGCTAACAAATAGACAACACAATTGGCCTTGGTGGACCAAAATGAGAGACACAAATATATATGTCTGGACGATTACTTAACACATCTATTGATATGGAGAAATAGCCGGATGGTATTATTTACATAAAGTACAAAGTACCACTCCCTTGTACGTTCTGGGCGTTGTCAGTGTTTTTGTCCTAATACTTTAATCCTTTCAGTGATCTTTGACTTCATTGTAACATTTTAGTTTCTATAAATGTCTTACTCAGCATTCGGTTGTACTAAGCTCCCTCCTTTGGTGTCCCTTCAGGTTACAAAAATCCAACATGGTGATGGCCAAAATGCTGAACTTGAGGCTTGAAGATCGTAGTTCACAACCTAATGGGTCACAATGGATAATGTCCTTTTTATATACAGTCCATGGCAATTCCTCTCAAATTTGCCTCACGTTCCTCCTGAACACACCTTTAAAAAAAAACTAAATATATTCCATTGGGGACCAACATTCATCTGAGAAAAGACACAGCATGCAGTGAGAGCAGCTTTGGCATCATAAAAACATTCATCATTATGGTTTGAAATACAGCGCATTTAGCTGAGGACACAGAGCTCTGCAGGCGAACAAAGCAGCAGACAATGCAGACATTCCCAATATGCATTGTATTCTCCAAGCCCGTTTATCCATTGTATATCTAAAAATGTGTGATTGAAAAAAATCCATATTCCAACCTTGCATACAATGCTGCTATGGATTATTTCTCACCATGACAGCAGTCACAGAGCTATGCAATGGATATAAGTTGCAAAATGTATAAATGCCTAAATATCACTGAGCATTGCAATAAGAAGAAAGGAATCTAATGAATTCCCTGGCACTGAAACATCTTTTCGAGTTCCTGTTTTGAGCTAAGAATAGAACATCTAAACTACCCGTCTCTCGTGTAATCGGAAGAGAAAGGGTTACCTCTAGTAATTGCCCAAGGACAAGAGCCGGGATGCTGCTCTGCCCAATCATTCACAATCGAACGTGCAGCAGTGGTGCTCTGAAGTCGGCCCCACTCAAACTTCAATCTATCAAACCTTCAATCTGAGCGACAGAAGAACCCAGCAGGGGGAGATGGGAGGGAGCTGATGGAGTGGACCAACGGGATTTATACTAACAGCTGTCTACGACACAATATGTGTCCATATGCAGGTGCAGAACAGCAGTAATGAGCTTTTTAGCCATGAGGACCATATATTATATCATGTGTATTCATATTCTTTGTCTCAATAAAATGAAGAGAACTATACTATTGATACGTATACTGTATGCTAGTGTCATCGACCTAAATCAGTAATTCAAAAACGTTTCAGAGTTCACGATGTAACAAACGCCCTTTGAACCACAATGATTGTTTACTGCTCCTTTTGTCGTATTGGTCTTTCTTTCTCTTTACCGGAAAATCCAATCCAACATCGACTGCTGCAAAATGTTTCTTTGTGTGGAAATCTGCACGCACGTGATTGCAACCCGAACCCTCAGGCCGTTTTGTTCATTTCAATGATGTGATTGTTGGCAGAGGAGTGTCAATAAATCTTTGTATTTTTTGCTGAGACGATACGGCACACACACCAGCACACAGCTGTGTGGTAAATAGCTTGTTCTTAAAGTATTGTGAAGGGGCAACCTTATGGGATATAAATTGGGTCCAAGACGATTGATTAATGTAGAAGGAGGGTTGATTTTATTTGCAAAGTTGGAACACAAAGACAATGTTAACCATTCCCGCCTCGGCTTCTAGACCGTCGTGATGGAAACGTACCTATTTCACTTCGTCCATCCAATTGTCGCTTTAGATTCCGTCGATTGTGGAATACAACAATTGAGCAATAAGGTACGAGAGGAAATACTGTGGCGTCAATAATTTCCTGTTCAAGGGTGTTGTTAACAACACCCTTGAACAGGAAATTATTGACGCCACAGTACTGCCTCGAGTCTCATCTACGTTTTTTTTTACAACGGCAGCAAAAACAATGTTTGCGGACGTGAACGCGCTTCATCAAACACCAGCACCGACTCGAGGTTCAGACGTACACTACCGTTCAAAAGTTTGGGGTCACTTAGAAATGTCTTTATTTTTCAAAGAAAAGCACTGTTTTTTCAATAAAGATAATATAAATCAAAAATACACACTATACATTGTTAATGTGGTAAATGACTATTCTAGGTGGAAACGTCTGGTTTCTAATGAAATATCTCCATAGATGTATAGAGGCCCATTTCCATCAACTATCACTCCAGTGTTCTAATGGTACATTGTGTTTGCTAATCGCCTCAGAAGACTAATATCTGATTAGAAAACCCTTGTGCAATTATGTTAGCACAGCTGAAAACAGTTATGCTGGTGATATAAGCTATACAACTGGCCTTCCTTTGAGCTTGAAGAACAAAATGAATACTTCAAATATTAATCATTATTTCTAACCTTGTCAATGTCTTGACTATATTTTCTATTCAATTTCCAATTCATTTGATAAATAAAAGTGAGTTTTCATGGAAGACACAAAATTGTCTGGATGACCCCAAACTTTTGAACGGTAGTGTAACTGCTGATCCCCTAGTGGTCGCCCTTTCCATTGCGCACAGTGCAATAGAAATCCTGTAGTATTTCAATAATACCTTCTCTGGTTATGGTCTTCAGGTCTAGTTACTCTCTTCGCACTAGTTGGTGAAGCAGTTAATTGCCCACTTCGTTAAGCTGACAGTGTTTTTTTCGTTGCGCAACATTTCATAGGTCTCACTTTCTTTCTTATCTCTGGTAGCATGACATCCACCTGAAGGATCCTCTTCGGCTAACCACTCATCAAAAGTCATATCCCCACAATATTTAAGTTCACACGAAACATGTTTGGTAAATGTCAAGCTTGAAATGACAACTAACGGTCACGCAAAATCTACCGTTGTTGTTATTTTTTGCGTGCGCACTGATATCGAACACTCAGATAAATGTAAACGGCTGTAGGACATTATGGCTGAATAAAGTACACCTCATGACTCACTCTCAACCAATCAGAATGCTTGATTTCATCTACCTGTATTATAATTATGCATAATGTTTTGAGTTTCAGCTCAAATAATTGCGGCCGGGTGAACAACATTTAGGTAGCTAATTATATTTTCATTGTTCTATTGGTGGTAATGTTTATTAGTACACAAAGGATTTCAGGACAGTCGGTGCAAAGTCAAAGACAACATTCTGAAAACGTGACGATACTCCATAATTACGCTACATTATAAAGAACAAATTTATGTGACAATATATTAGAGAGGGAATTATGAAGTGTTTAACTTCCAAACGTTAGCTCTAAGTGTTACTGTGGTATCTAATTGGGACATTTGGGAAGTTTTAAAGCCTCAAGTTTATCATCCTGGCCGTCGCCATTTTATTGTTTTTCAAACTAGAAGTGAAATGAGAGAGTGGTGCTAAGTAAACTAGAATGCTGTACAATATTATTTCAAGCGACCAAAACATTACAATTAACTTCCATGTACTAAAAACACACTGGGAAAGGGTTAAATGTAATTTAAATAAATATAATTTTGGTCACAGTAATTTACATGAAATAATACTACAAAGAATAAGGTTGATTCTATCCATCCATCTATACTCCTATTCATGCGTCCATCCATTTATCATCCATTCATCTCTTTCTCACATTTGTACTATGACAGCAGGATGAAGGCCCTTCAAATCATAATCCATTAAGAACAAAATGTGTAATCCGTTTAAGTATCTTGATTAAAGCTCTTTTGTATTTGGGTCACTTTTGGAAAATTATCGCACAGAGCCTTGACAGGCTCAACATCCAGACGGTGTACAGTGACTAAGTTGATGGTTTTATCATGTCGCTAATTATTATTTGCTTACGTCTCAGCCCCAATAGAATGTCTCCATGATAACAAAGCTGATGGCGTAAAAAAAGGGAAGCTGACCTGATTTCCGTGGCAACAAGTCTGCCTCTGAAATCCAAATGTACTTTTTTACAAACGTGAACTCAGAGATAGTATGACACCTTAACAAGTATGCCGCGCACACCGAGGGAAGCGACTTTCTGTATGCGATTACATTTGCTCAGACTGCATGACACTTTAATGATTCTCATGAGGAAATTGGGTGCACGCGACTAATTGCTAAGTGTCAAGTGTTGATATTTCTGCAGCAATTATTCAAAATGTTTTGGAGAGAGTTGTATTTACTGAACGCTGGAATGTAGCAGGAGTGTTACTCATGCCAAATGTCATCGCTGTGTACTGCAAGAAAGCCCCAGGAGTCGCGAATGATCAATAAAGTCCTCAACTGTGCGAAGAGGATAAAACCGGGGTTTTGTGACCCCATTCACCTCACAGAAATGTTTGCCAAACTGTTTCTGAGCCATCACAGCAGCTAAAAGGCACGGGAAACTCCAGGAACTACGGATGCCATGTCGTTCAATTCAATTCAGTTTATTTTGCAAGCCCAATATCACAAATTACAAATTTGCCTCCAAAGTGTCACACCGTGGTGAAGCTTGTCTTGTCTTGGGGTTTTGTCTCGTAACTTCCTGTTTTATTTTGAAGTCTAACTCTCCTCTCGTTTCAGGTCACTTGCCCTTCATGTGTCACCGGTCTGATTGTCTCCCCTGATCCCTGATTGTTTCCACCTGTTCCCCATTACCCTCATGTGCTTATAGTCTGCGTCTTCCCTCTGTCCTGTGCCAAAGTGTTTCGTCTCATGGTCGTTCACCAAGGCCACGTTCATAGCCACCGAGCCTTTTTGGAAACTTATTACCAACCTCGAAAGAGCGATTTTTGTTATAGTTTTCATAATCCAGCGTTTGGTTTCTTAGGACATTATTTAGCCTCCACCTCTTAGGAGAGTTTTTGTTGTGATTATTAAACTGCTCACTGACGCCTCAGCATTTTGAGTCCTGATCGGAATCTCGGCCTGACACAAAGGGCTTTACGATCTGTACACCCAGGCACGTGCACAGACATTTTGGGGGGCAGGTGCTCAAACCAAAAAAAAGGGCACCCAATGCCAACACATTTTTGTGACAGAGTTGAAGCATAAGCAGCAATACACTGATGACGCTGTCCTCGACCTGCGTTTCCTCTGGGCAGCATCAGACCGCGACCTTACATTTTCTTTATGAATAAAGATGAATTATTGTATAGCAACAACAGTACAAGCGTTCTGATTGGCTAATGGGCGTCATGCCAGCCACGTATTGCCCTCCTCGCTGGTCTGATACGGATCCGTATTGCCCTCTTACGTCATTTTCAAAATGAGCGATATTGATATCAACAGCCAAGAGCAGTGGTCCTCAAACTAAGGCCCGCGGGCCGGATACGGCCCGCCTCCCCATTTGGCCTGGACCTCTGAACAATACAAGAGAGGCCTTATGATTTTTTTTTCAGTCTGGCCACGCAAATCCTAGACTAGCCCCTGTTGAATAGAACGGAATAAGAATACTCTCTCTCCTCTCTCTCTTCTATCTTCTCTCTCTCCCTCTTCTCTCTCTCTCCCTCTCTATATTCTCTAAACATACACTACCATTCAAAAGTTTGGGGTCATCCAGACAATTGTGTCTTCCATGAAAACTCACTTTTATTTATCAAATGAATTGAAAATTGAATAGAAAATATAGTCAAGACATTGACAAGGTTAGAAATAATGATTAATATTTGAAGTATTAATTTTGTTCTTAAAACTTCAAGTTCAAAGGAAGGCCAGTTGTATCGCTTATATCACCAGCATAACTGTTTTCAGTTGTGCTAACATAATTGCACAAGGGTTTTCTAATCAGATATTACTCTTCTAAGGCGATTAGCAAACACAATGTACCATTAGAACACTGGAGTGATAGTTGATGGAAATGGGCCTCTATACACCTATGGAGATATTTCATTAGAAACCAGACGTTTCCACCTAGAATAGTAATTTACCACATTAACAATGTATAGTGTGTATTTTTGAACAGCTGGACGAAGCTTTGAAATCACGGATTTCGTGAGTTTTTGTTTGTTTATTTTTTCAGGAAACGTCGAACCAGTTGTGACGTCATGTTTTCAGCAGCGCTAATGTTGTGGTTGATTTATCACAAAACAACGTCAGGGGACAAACACCGTCATGACCTGTGTCTGATGCTGCCGGTCAGAGGAGAAGGAGGTGCAGCCCATGGACGGATTAAGAAACCACGGGCCCCTGGGCCTGGACGTGTCAAGGCCCCCCCCCCCCCCCCCCCCCGCAAAAAAAATAAAATAAACAATTTGACGGGAAAAAGAAAGAAGAAAAAAATTAAACATTTTTTTCAACATCGCTAACAAAACAGTCCGTATGGAACAACGATACCGGAGCTGAGCAGACAACATAACGCGAATTATATGACCATGACATGAATGACTTAAGCCTAGCATATACCGGCTACGGCGCATCGTGTCATATCATCATATCAATACAAAGTTAATAACAGCTACTTCACGCAGAGGCTCTGGTTTAGGGTCCCCCTGAGCTCAGGGGCCCCTGGTGCCGGTAGGATCGTTCGGTAATCCATCCCTCAGTAGGACTATTGGGGCCCTGTTACTGACATGAATGACTTAAGCCTAGCATATACCGGCTACGGCGCATCGTGTCATATCATCATATTCATATCAATACAATGTTAATAACAGCGACGTCACGCGCGGAGGCTCAGGCCTAGGGGCCCCCTGAGCTCATGGGCCCCTGGGCCTGGGCCCAGTAGGCCCGTTGGTTTAATCCATCCCTGGTGCAGCCGTTTGGTGGCGCGAGGAGCACTGCGCGGAGGAGGAAGAGGAGGAAGGGGCGCGGCGGGGGTCGTGAGCGCCGCGGAGCATGTCGGGGCGAAATTCTCACAAGAACTCAAATAAATGCCCCGTCGGATATTAAAACACATTTGGGGGGAGTTGATGACAGAGAGTAACTTTTATTCTTAAATACTGATGAATGAAAAAAGTGGGCTCCAGCAAAAAGGGCACTTTTCTCATCCAGGACAAAAGGGCTGGTGCTTGAGCACCACTAGGGGTCTATCTGTGCACGTGCCTGTGTACACCTACGACATTCCGGTCCCAGGACCTCACATCGAATCAGAAAAAACTCCCAAGAAATAGAAAAAAACTCTTTCATGGGGATAAGAGAGAAGAAACCTTCAGGAGAGCAACAGAGGAGGATCCTTCTCCAGGATGGACGGAAGCAATAGATGTCATGTGTACAGAAGGATTATTACCTGGTGCCGGCGCTGCATCAGCCTGGAGCATTCATGGCTATCACTGGTGACTTAACTACACCACATTGGATAACCTTCCATCAATACATTGACTGCCCAACTAGGAACAATCAGGTATGTTCCTCTGGTGAAGAGGCTGCGGTGACCACCAGGACTGTGAGGAGGTGGTCTCGGAGGACATCAACAGTATGACCGACTGCATCACGGAATACATCAAGTTCTGTGAACACACCACCATCCCATCCTGAACAACACAAGGGAGGTGTGGTCTGGCATGAAGCAGATAACTGGTTTTCAATAGGTTCAGTTCACATCACACCTCCCAAACACCTCCTCCCCTCTGTCCCCTGCTGAGCTGCACATCCACCGAGCCCTCCTCTGTGACGACTGACCAGGTGAGAAGACAGCTGGAGAAACTACACCAAAGGTCCTGATGGCATCAGCCCCACGCCACCCAGCTGTCTGGTGTCCTGCAGCACCTCTTCAACCTCAGCCTGAGGCTGGGGAGGTAAGTCAACACCATCTGGCCTCCTCACCTCCCATGTGATGAAGGTGCTGTGGACCCTCTGCAATTTGCTTACCAGCCTCATGTGGGGCCATCATCTACCTGCTGCTGGATGGAACAGTGCATTTAACACCATCCAGCCACTGCTGCTGAGTGAGAAGCCATCTCCTGGATCACTGACTACCTCACAGGCAGACCACAGTTTGTCAGAATGTGGTCAGTGATGGAACTGTTCTGTCTCCTTCCTCTTCACCCTGTACACCAGTGACTTCCAGTACAACACGGAGTCATGCCATCTGCAGAAGTACTCTGATGATTCTGCAGTGGTCGGAGGAGGAGTACAGGGCAGTGGTGAGTGACTTTGTAAAGTAGACCAGAGAGATGGTGGTGGACTTCAACACCTCTGAGTGTCCTGGGAGTGGACGTGGACATGGTGGAGGACTGAACTGGAAGGCCAACATCAACGCTGTGTACAAGAAGGGATGTTTTCCTGAGAAAGCGTGCAGCAAGATGCTGGAGTTATTCTACCAGTCGGTTGTTGCCATTGTCTGCTGGGGGTGACACCAGCCGTCTTAACAAACTGGTTAGGAAGGCTGGCTCCATCATCGGCTGCCAGCTGGAGCACCTGGAACAGGTGGTGGAGAGGAGGACGTTGAAGAAACTTGTGTCCATATTGGACAACCCGGACCACCCTCTCCACCACCTCCTACAGGGACAGAGGAGTACTTAACAGTTCACCTCTTGCCAGATCACCCTAACCCTTCTTATATTTTGTGTTTTTTATTTTATTTTTTATTCTTGTGTTGCTGCTACTGGCTCGACAAATTTCCCCTTGGGGATTAATAAAGTATATTTCTATTCTATTCTATTCTATTACAGAGTTACAACACATTCAATGAGTATGACAGAGTGTATGAATAGTTGGTAGTCATGGACCACGATCCAGAACTCCACAATCCATCAGGCAGATGGAGGCAGAGAGGAGGAGTGGCGGGTTATCAGCAGGGCCATGGCATCAGACCCAGCCAGGTCCAATGGACCCTATGAGATGTGAATCACAAAGACCCCGGGGAGGAAGCAGAGTTAGTAATGTGCAATGGAGAGATGAAAATTCATCGATAAGGAGAGAGAGAAGAGGATACAGGTGCTCAGTGTATCCTAAAACGTCCTCCAGCAGCCCATAAGCCGATAGCAGCATCTCTAGGGGCTGGACCAGGTGAACCTGATTCAGCCCTAACTATAAGACTATCAAAGAGGAAAGTCTTTAGTATTCTCTTAAATGTTGTGACTGTGTCTGCCTCCCAGACGGAAGCTGGTTCCATGAAAGAGGAGCTTGATAACTGAAGGCTCTGGCTCCCATCCTACTTTTGAAGACTCTAGGAACCACAAGTAGCCCGGCATTTAGTGAGCACAGCTCTCTAGTGGGGCAATATGATACTACAAGCTCCTTCAGATATGATGGAGCATCACCAATCAAGGCTTTGTAGGTTAGGAGAATCATTTTAAATGTGATTTTTGATTTTACAGGGAGCCAGTGCAGAGCAGCTATTGCAGGAGTGATATGATCTCTCTTGTTCGTTTTAGTGAGTACCTACATATTGTGGGAGAGGAAAACTGAGCTCCAACCGCTCAGTTTTCCTGTTAAAAGGTCATAAATGGTTGCCTTTTAGAAATGCATTGTATTGTTCTTTTGTGTAAAATATTGATCTTCGGACTGGGGTGCAGATGATGCTGCCTCTGGCTGCATTCTATTAGTAAACAAAAAAATGTAGACAATATGATTTCTTTAGAGGGTTTTTGAGTCCCTTTGTGAGGGGGGTCAAGCCAAAGAGGTTTTTGATGACTAATGAATATATTTGCACCTTTTTTTAATTCAAACAATGCCAATTCTTCACTTTTAGATTTTAACTGATTAAGATTAATTATGATGTTTTCTTTGTCATTTCTTCTCTTAAGACGTCATCATAAGATGAACAGCACGCATGACTCTTTGCCGTGGTAGCGACAAGGCCTGCCCTAAAGCATACCCTGCTTTATGGTCTATCTGACTCTAAATGGGCCATCATTTACTAAATGAACATCATGCTGTATTGAACAAGACTTGAAACTAAAGATTGAGAACATAAACGCATATTTACAATATTTACTGAGATAATAAATCAAGAGAAATCTACCCACAGACTTCAATACAATAAGACTTATTCTTGTAACCAGAGGAGACTCGCCCTGCTGGTCAGTTGATAGAATACAAGTGTAAGCACTGCAACACTTTTCAGAACTGGAGGTTGGTATTGAGCACTAAATGTCTGGTATCCTGGTACCACTACAGAAGACAACTGATTCTCTGTTCAGTTGAGAATGACATGCACAGCTCAAATCCTACTTACGCCGCAGACCATGTGGTATTGCAAGCCCTGCTATTAAAAACACATAGGGGATCTCTCCGCATCAGGCTGGCATCAAAGAACTCTGACAAAGACCCGACGGATCAAACACTTTGCGTCAGCTCACGTCCTGTGTTCAAAATTGCATTCGAACACAGTACAAAGGAGTTCAGCCAACAGCCAACTGACTGCTTTTATACGTGTATGTTCAAGTAGGCTATGATAAATATCCTACTCCTAAGAACATTATAGAAACATAATAGACACACTAGGTTAGGGGTGCTCACACTTTTTCAGCATGCGAGCTACTTATAAAATGACCAAGTGAAAATGATCTACCTACCGAGGGGGCAAGTGACTTTTATGTTGTTGCTTCGTCCCGATGCGCGCAGACACTCCGGCATCGGAGCTCTGAGGCGCGCGAGACGGCGAGCCGGCGAGCCGAGAAGTGTTAACACGTAAAGACAAAAATGACATGCTGTTGTGTAGATACGATCAATAACAGACTGCTGTTTAGTTTAATAAAAGAACAAAGACGTGCTCTTTAAGAAAAGGGACCTTAAATTACTTCTGCTGTCATTTGGCGCTATAGAGAAAATTACAGACTGGCGGGCCAATTTTTTTTAATGTCATACGATCTACCAATACTAGGCTACGCCGCGATCAACTGGTAGATCGCGGCGATCGACTGGTAGATCGCGATCGACGTATTGAGCACCCCTGCACGAGGTCATTCCCCCACCACTGAGGATCTTCTTAACCCTTGTGTTGCCTTAGGGTCATTTTGACCCAAATCAATATTACACCCTCCCCCCGCCTTTGGGTCATTTTGACCCGATTCAATGTTTCACCCTCCTGTTACCTTTATATTTACTAACATATTTTACCCTTTGGGTTCAATTTGACGCCAGCAATTAAAACCTCCAGAAAATTATTAGAATTAATATTGTTTTCCAAGTTTAAGTGTGAGGCACTTTATGTTTGTTTGTTGACTACCGAAAGAACACCGACATTAAACATTGAATGGGGTCAAATTAATCCTAAAGCGGGGGGAGGGTGTACCTAAGGCAACACAAGGGTTAAACATACATGCTTGGAATTCCAATAGAGAATATGTCTGATCGGAGTTCTTTGTCATGACTGAGAGTAGCTCCTTTTTGGTGTAGATGATCATTTAATGCATTTGTGCTATTTTGAAACCGTTAAATAAGCGAGATGATGAGCGTCTCTGAGCACAAGATGGAGGCAGAAGATGCTGTGTAGCGATTGGAAACCTCAAGTCATATTTATATAATGTGCAGATGAATTATATTAAAAGAAATATCTGATTCAGTCTGTGTGACATCGTTCTGTGCATCGTCTCTACACTTAATGAATGTGTAGCTGCATACAGTCTCTTTACAGACATTCATATTAAATAAACACAGAGGGAAATCCTTGCCCACTCTTCAGACCCAGGTATACACATCATTATTAAAATAAAATGTTATAATTAAAAAGTGAAATAAAATCTGATTCATTTTACATTGTTTGCCAATTTCCTAGAGTGTATCTCTCTTGTGAAGTCCACACCAACAATCACTTCTTTTAAATGAAATTGGAATTTCTAAACTAATTAGTTGCTTTAGTGCACTCAATTTGGTTCTTTCTTTGTTTTGGTGTCTTCTATTCCATCGTCCTCAGTCTCTTTTTATTTTCTCGTCGTGAGTGAAGCACATTGTGACCGGCATAATCTCAACCATTGCTGATTTCTGATTTAAACATCCAGGGGATGTGTGACATGACAATTGACGAGTCAGTCAGCATCTACAGCAAACTACCATGGTATGATGATGCAATGGAAGGTTATGGCACTGAGTGTCTGGTGCCACAAGCAGCAACATCCACTGATTTCAAAAATCAGGCACATCTTGTCTCAAAAAGATGCAGAAAAATTGGTTCACGCGTTCGTTACTTCGAGACTGGATTACTGCAACTCCTTATTATCAGGCTGCTCTAATAAATCTCTTAGGTCCCTCCAGTTGATCCAGAATGCTGCAGCTCGTGTTCTCACTAAAACTAAGAAAAGAGATCACATCACTCCTGCACTAGCTGCCCTGCACTGGCTCCCAGTAAAATCAAGAATCACTTTTAAAATTATTCTCTTAACCTACAAAGCCTTGATTGGTGATGCTCCATCATATCTTAAGGAGCTTGTAGTACCATATTGCCCCACTAGAGAGCTGCGCTCACTAAATGCGGGACTACTTGTAGTTCCTAGTCTTAAAAAGTAGGATGGGAGCCAGAGCCTTTAGTTATCAAGCTCCTCTTTTATGGAACCAGCTTCCAATTTCAGTCCGGGAGGCAGACACAGTCACCTCGTTTAAGAGTAGACTTAAGACCTTCCTCTTTGACAGAGCTTATAGTAAGGGCTGAATCAGGTTTGCCCTGGTCCACTCCCTTGATATGCTGCTATAGGCTTATAGCTGCCGGGGGACGTTTTAGGATGCACTGAGTACCTATCTCCTCTTTTTTCTCTCCTTAAGGATGAATTTTCATCTCTCAATCACACCTTACTAACTCTGCTTTCTCCCCGGAGTCCTTTTGACTTCACGTCTCATGGGGTCATCGGACCCTATGAGACGGCATAGATCCTATCTGCCTGACGGATCGTCTGGGTCGTGGAATTCCTGCTCATGACTACGCCACTGTCCTGTTGAGACTCCGCCCACTGTTGAGACTCCGCCCACTCCTCCTCCCCACCGCCATCTGCCTGATGGATCGTGGAGGTCTCCATCGTGGAATATGCCTACTATGAACTATTCATACACTCTGTCATATTCATTGAATGTATTTTAACTAAATCTGTCCTTCTGTACACATTACATCTATTGCATCTGTCCATCCTGGAGAGGGATCCTCCTCTGTTGCTCTCCTCCAGGTTTCTTCCCTTTTTTCCCCCTGAAGGGTTATTTGGGAGTTTTTCCTGGTCCGATGTGAGGTTTTGGGGCAGGGATGTCTATGTGTACAGATTGTAAAGCACTCCGAGACAAATTTGTAATTTGTGAAATTGGGCTATACAAATAAACTGAATTGAAATTCATATCCGTAATATAATGGTATACTTTCAAATGGAGTTATGAATTATGGCAATATTGAATTGGTGGTATCCACAAAGCTGTTTCCAAGCCAGTTAATGTATAATAAATGTCTAGGTTTAGTCTTTGCTGCGTCTATTTTTTGATGTAATGAACCAGTAAAACAAGATATTTGATGGCATTCTCTTAAATTCTAGAAAATGATAACGGGTTAATAGATATGTTTCTCATGTTAACAGCCACCCAAATCTCTGTGCGTCTACTTTTGTCTTTGAAACAAAGCATCCAGCTGTGCGCCGTGACAGACAGAAGAAAAATAAAATGGAAACTCATTTTCTAAATCATGAAGACGACACGTCTCTTCTTCATCTTCTGGATTAACATACCGCCCAGTTTCAACGGTCAATGCTAAATATACCAGATCTCACTTGAGCAGATCACCACAACATATTTGCTTTTCTGACAAATCACAAACACAATATCATGTTCATTTTGTAATCTTTGCAAAACATACACTATTTTGGTTTAGTCCGTTTATTGTCAGCCCACTGCCCTTTATCCTTAGCATACAGATTCTATAAGCAAACCAATATTGAGCTTCTCGTTATTTATTTTTTCTCATTTAGCACATAATGCGACTCTTTAATCACGTTTGTTTAGTCTTTAAGGCTGTTGATTTACCAAGGTCGTTAAATTCAAATATCAGTCAGAACTCTGCGTTCTCCCCGGAGTCCTTTTGACTTCACGTCTCATGGGGTCATCGGACCCTATGAGACGACATAGATCCTATCTGCCTGATGGATCATCGAGGTCTGGGTCGTGGAATTCCTGCTCCTGACTGCGCCACTGTCCTGTTGAGACTCTGCCCACTGTTGAGACTCCGTCCACTCCTCCTCCCCACCGCCATCTGCCTGATGGATCGTGGAGGTCTCCATCGTGGAATATGCCTACAATGAACTATTCATACACTCTGTCACATTCATTGAATGTATTTAAACTCTAAATATGTCCTTCTGTTCACATTACATCTATTGCATCTGTCCATCCTGGAGAGGGATCCTCCTCTGTTGCTCTCCTGAAGGTTTCTTCCCTTTTTTCCCCCCTGAAGGGTTATTTGGGAGTTTTTCCTGGTCCGATGTGAGGTTTTGGGGCAGGGATGTCTATGTGTACAGATTGTAAAGCACTCCGAGACAAATTTGTAATTTGTGAAATTGGGCTATACAAATAAACTGAATTGAATTGAACACCTTCACCCCCCCCCTCCCCCCTCTCCATCTTTCCAGTTCATGGCCCATTTTTTCGGGACAAGTGCACAAAACAACAGATTGAAGGATTAGATATTAAATGCTAACCCCACCAAAAAAATTTATCTGAGGGCGGCCAATGGGAGAAATAAAACCGCCTCCTCTCCAACAGCAACTTGGTGAGGGCAGGAAACGGTCTGCTGAGGTTCTGTGAAAGAAAGAAAAAAGGCCCGGAAAAAAGATAGCATCTCACAGCAGTCAAATTGAATCGCAAGCCGTGAGCTGGGCGGCATTAGACAGGCACTCCCATGTGTGTTTTCCAATCCGCCAGTTGGCCCGGCTTTCTTTTTCTTTTCTCGGTCTGCGACGGAGTGTGAGCTGCATACTTCAGTCTGTTTCTAATCTAGAGGGGAGCAGAGGGACGTTTAGATTGTCGCGCTACAGCTGCTACTGCTGTCACGGTTACTGTAGCAACCTTTCATACGTTGGCCTTTTGTCAGATCAAACTGGAAATCTCCCATTTAGCTCAGATCAACTGGAAACTACATGTGCACACCCTTAGAGTCTAAATATAACTCCTCAAGAAAGGGGGGAAAGAAATGTCTCTACAATTTGACTCGCTTCTCCTCTCCTTTCCATGCTTTGGAGATTTCTACCAGGAAGAAGGTTTGTGTGGTCTTTCTGGTGAATTGTGCGCATCATCGATGCGTCCAAGTGGTTGGCAGGTGGAGTCCGGGCCGCACGCACTGTGTCCGTCAGTGGAGCGGCGAGCCTCCCGTTGGGAAACCCTACATTTGACCAGACGGGACCAGGAAGAGCTCTGTGCCTCGATGCCACAAGCCAGATTTTCAGCTTTGAGAATGGACTCCCCAGTTGTCACCAGCAGCCACCTTCAGTGTTTGACTGTGTGTGCCCTGACCGTGGCGGACCACTAGAGGGCGGCGGCCGTGTGAAAGAACCATCCTGCACGTAAGTGTGAGGGATAATGACAGGCTCCGTATGTGGTAGGCCTGGTTATTTTCCCTCTACGGGGTGTATATACGTCCCTGTGTGTAATAGAAAGAAAGAATAGGGAGCACAGAAACCTGGAGAAGTCATTAGCAGCAACTTAAACACAGAGAGGAGGACAGCGGTACATTACAAATATCATTTAGCTGACGCTTTTATCCAAAGCGACTTACAATAAGTGCGTTCAACCATGAGTACAGTCTCAGAACAACAAGAATCAAGAAAATAAAGCTTCTTCAAGAAAGCCAAACTACAAAAATACCATAAGTAATGCCATTCGAGTGCTAATCTGTTTTCATTCAAGGTATAGTCGTTAAAGATGTGAGCGGGGAGCTCGTTCCACCACTGAGGAGCCAGGACAGGAAACAGTCTGGATTTTATTCAAGTGATTAGCTCGGAGTGGCGGAGTGAAGGGGCTGCGGTGTGAGGTGTGACCATCCTGGATGGAGATGAGACCCGATCCGTTCGCAGTGCGGTACGCAAGCACCAATGTTTTGAAGCGGAGAGGTCGTATGGCCTTAGCAGGTAGACCAGCCAGGAGGGAGTTGCCGTATTCGAGGCGGGAAAGTGACCAGAACCTGGACCAGAACCTGTGCCGCCTTCTGAGTATGAAGAGGATGTATGTTTGCCCTTTCTGTCATTGGGCACAAGCGCATTTTTTTCTGCGTTGTAAGACGAAGCGTTTCAATGTCCGAAAGGAGGCCCGGCGATGCTGGATGGCTGCAAGTGGCAGTGCACTTATTCAATGTGTCCAAGGGTTCAAAGGTCAAATCTGAGCCCCTAATCTCCACGCTTAAAGGGACTTTGAGTCAAGTTCCCACAAGAGTCTGTGAGGGTTTAGGGCTGTCCCACCGAGTGCTTGGATGTTCTCTCACAGACATTTTAAGCCCTTTGTGAGCGTTTTTCGTGCGTTTGCATTTCTACAAACTTTGCACAGGGGGAATAAATCACAATTCATAGAGTTGTAACGTTAAAACACGGGGTTGCCGTCATGGAAGCCTGGAGATTAATGGGAATAAAAGTAAACAAAGAGGACGGAGCATAGTGTACATAGTTCAGCCGGTTTGGTGAATTTAAAGGAAATAATTACGGCTTTAAAGATGGCACATAAAAAATTAAATGAGAGGAATGCAAGCAGAGATGATATTCCTGGTCTCTGGTTTACACTTCAACCATTTATTTTAACAATTGGAGCATTTTGATGAGACCTCACCTCAACATTCTGTGGCTAACCTCTTATCTGTTTGCAGAGACATGCATCCTGTAACCTCACCAAGGCACACAAAGCATAAATGGTATTTACATTTCAGTAATTATGGTTTATTTGTTGAGCAAGGCCTCGAAAGGAAAGTCAAATATGGAAAAGTAAAAACATAACGGATGAACAATGAGGGGGGCGTGTCGGCCATTAAAATGCTTCTCCTGGAAGGCTCCTCTTGTGCATCCTCGCTCATGGAAATAAGAGCTTTTGGACAGCAAAACAACTTCTGGTTCAAGCGAGAAGTGAGGAGTGATGAAATGAAAAATAAGAGACTTGGGATGCACCCCTTGATCTTTGACCCTTTTGCTCAAATATGTGCTGATCAAAGGATTGTGGGCCAGAATAGTGCAAAACGCGGGAACATTCTGGTATTTTTTGGCTTGATATGTATGAGGACATGGTAAATATTTATGCCTAAATAGTACGATAGAATGGGTATTTGAAATTAATCTAAAATATATGTAGATATGATGGGATGTGTGGAGGTAAGGGTTAGGGGCTTCCTGGTGGCCTCGGGGTTGAATACAATAAACTTGAAACAATCCTGGTCCCAACTTTGTACTTTTGTTGCACGCAATCCACCCCGACAAAATAAAAGCAGACATGAAATAAATGGCTTTGTGCCATCCCCAAAAGTATATTTGCAGAGGGAAAAACATAATATTCCAATGCTGATACCAGCCTAATGTGCAGGCTGTAGCCTACTTTTAATAAAGTCGAATGGAGCGTGAAACAGTGGTGCAGGAGGGTTCTTTGTTAGAGAGGCAATCTGTAAAACTTTAATTTAAATAAATATCTGTTAAGTCACCGTATTATGTAACACATTGGTGATTGAGCCCATGGCTCGCTATTGCAACATTCATTCATTAGCAGGATTACAAGCTGTGGACGACGTTCCATGGGAGAAATAAACAAAACAAAAAACGCATTAGCTTTGAATACACACACAGAAATGTAGCTATGCAGGCAATTCATAAACTTGACACTGTTAAAAAATATAAACTGCCAGCACAATTACTTTGTTTTTACTGATATAGAAATTCTAGGGCACCCAGAACTGCAATATTAAGGATTGGCACTTTAAGGTTATGGAAAGGTGAGAGGGACTGAGTGGCCCAAAAGTTAAGAAAATCGGAAACAAAAGAACTAGAATACTAAAGAAAGAAGACAAGAACACTTGATGTTTTCCTGGTGGCAGGCCGTTGCTAACGGCAAAGAGCGTACAGCTGACCCAGGCCTCGACCCCCCCAGGACAACATCTAATGGTATGATGAAGATGTTGACGATGATCAATACTTTTATCCTAACAGGTTGGGGAGAGTCTAAATCTGACTCTGAATGAACGCTAATGTGGCTCTGTTTCTGGCGGGTGTGTCAATAAGCTCACTAACATGTTTCTTCGTATTGTCCTATGGGGATAATATGTCAGTGTTGTGTTTGAGGCTCGTTCTGCTGTCCCTAAATGGGATGACAAAAAATAAATAAACGATGTTCAGAAGTTACCATATTTGGAATGCAGAGTAGTGACATAGAGATGCCATATGCGGACCTGTCAATCAAAATAAGCTTGCCCTAAATCCTACTCTTATTTATAGTGTCTCTAACCCTAACTGGAGTATCATTTACTAAATGAACATTATGCTGCATTAAAGAAGACTTTGAAATGAGAGATTGAGACCAAAACGTTGCGTTTACAATGTTTACTGAGGTTTTACATTAAGAGAGAAGTAATTTTCTCATAGACTTTTACACACGTCCCCTAACCCCAACCAGAGAGTTGGGCTGGTCAGAAGAGAGAGTGCCAGTTTTAAGACACGTCTCTATCCGCTTCTCTCTCAGAACCGGAGGTAGCCACCTGCTCCTGCCACACCTACCACGCCCCCCTCGTCTATTACAAGCACCACGTGACCGCAGGTGGGCGTTCCTTGAAAGCGACATTCACTTTGGGTGTTCATGGGGACCCTGCGGCTCCTCTCATCCATGCTTGAAGGGCTTTTGATAGGGCCAGAACATATTTTTTATTTGAACAAGGGTTTCCGGAAAGGTTATTAAAAAAGTTAGTATCTTTAGTTAAATTATTTTTTTAATTAAACTCTTTTCTCTAATGATTAGTACAAGTAGCAACCCCGTGTGAACAGGCTTTTCACAGCCCAACAGGCGAATCCACCTGCCGGTTTTTGCACGTCGGTGGAGGAGGGAGGGGTCAATCTGCCAATACCCCTTGCAGGAGTACACATACACAGCTGACCCCAGGCGCCAGTGCGCACGACCGTCGAGGTGAGCGCGCGCTCCTGTGATTTGGAGGTGAACACCTGTTGACTAGATGCTCCGAACAAACTCGCCCCCCCCCCCCACACACAATACACCAACCTCCCCTGTAGGCGCACATGCAGACCTCCTCGGCACGCGCAGCAGCCGGAGCGCTGAACCTCCAGCGCCGAAAGAGTTAAATCCCATACTCCCCCCCCACCCCCACCAGCACCATGTACTGAGCGGCTGACTGGAGGTTAGTTGGGCTGTTGCGGTGCAGAGCGTAGTGTGGACGCGGCGGCGGTGGCGGCCGGCGTACAGCAGCGCACCGAACCCGGGAAAAGTTCACGGTTTAAAGCTGACAGAACTACCTGACATAGAGAACATAGCAGCCATGTCGCAGCGGACGAGGAGCTCTGGATTTGACAGCGCTCAGTCTCGCTACTACTGAGCGCGCGCGCGCGAGTAAACAGGGGGAAAGGGCTGCGTCGCCCGCCCCCCCCTTCTTCTGGCTTGTGAGTGGATATCGCCTCCCCGATGGACAGTCAACGGGGCTTTTACGAGATGGAGAACCCGGCGGAGAACCCCAGCAAGGCGGTGGAGTACCTCGCGGAGCTGAACAAGATCATCGAGACGCAGCAGGGGCTGCTGGAGAAGCAGCGGGTCCGGATCGAGGAGCTGGAGCTCCAGGTGACGGACCTCTGCAAGGAGAACGTGTGCCTGAAGGACCAGCACCAGCGGCACCTGGCCACCTGCAGACTTCAGCAGGGCAACCACTCTGCCCTGGTCGCCATCAAGGAGAACGCGGCGCAGGAAAAGTAAGTTCTCAACCCTCCCCCTCCCCCCAAATCCCTCCCAGTGTGCCCACATGTGCCCAAACTGGCACCCGACTCTTGTTTGTCCATTGCGTGCGTTCTGTGTCACCATGCACCGACCACGCAACCGCCGTCGAAAGCACACTTCGCTGGTACTTTGTCATGCACTCTTAATTACCCGTGTTATCCCCCATGCATTGCCAGGGATCGTTTCAGTCTCTCTCTCTCTCGCTCTCTCTCTCACATACACACACACACAAGGCAGCGCACGCGTATTGCGTAATATGGATCACCCAAGGCTATACATGTAAAAACCACGAACATTAGATTTTTTTAAATTGTAGATCAACAACGTCACTATAAAGAGTCGGTGGGTGTGACTTAGTTGTTTATTGTGTTATTGTGTCCTGAGAGGCAGCAGCTGTGGTTTTGACGTCAAAACGCAGCTTTACGCGTATCGTTGGTGCTGCTGGTTGCTCAGGCGACGAGCAGAGCTGGATGTTGACTTATTTACCCTCCCGACCTTTTATTTTTTTTAAATATAGGTATTCATTTCTATTTGGAGAGCTGCCCGACGCCATATCACAGTGCATCCAGATGTATTCCATGAAAGCACGACACACAATTCGATGTTAAATGAAAAATAATACTAAACAAACGGAAGTATCCGCTGTTCTGGTTTCCTGCATGTCAACATAATATTCCAAAGCTTTTGAATCACGTGGGTTCCTCGTGGTTGTGTAATGTTTTTTTATAAGCGACGGCAAGACTTCGTGCTGTTAAAGGCACGCGCAACACAATCACAGCACTTATTGCTCTGGACGTGGTCAATTAATGTCATTTAAAAAAGGTTTTGTTGAACTTTCGTCCCACCCACATCGCTAAGCAGCAGACAGACATGCAGGATGAAATCCTAATATGTGTATCACAGTATATATCGATTAGCCCCAAGCCCCCCCCCCCAGGACTAGGGGTGTCTAGATATGCTAGTTATAATCCAGCCCGTGACTCTTAAAGGTACAGTACATATGTTACAATTCATATGTTTCTTCTTTCTTTTTTTGGTTTGTTATTTTTTAGTTGTTACGATCACTTGCGTGTTGTGAGTATCAAGATAATAGAGAGGAAAACAACATTATTCCTCCATTATCTATATTTTTATGAACCGCCCAAAAATGCCGCCTTCACATAAATGCCCTTCTGCTCGGCAAAGCTGCACCTACAACCCTCATGACATAATTATCATATTTGCTCACTCATGGTTTGAACGATAAATAGTTATCTGTGCAGAGCAGAGGCCGGGAGCTCGTCCCTCTCTGGAGTTGTCCGCCCATCGTGCGAACACCTGAGCAGACTGGTTTTGATTTTGAATCCCATCCCCCTAACCCCGACGGGGTTCTGGTCCGTGCTTTAAATATCGAGCAGATATATATTTTGTTTAGCGGAGAGCACTTCCTCTCACGCTCGCTCACTCACTCACTCACTAAGCTGAGAGGGAGTCCTGTCCCTTGTGTTTTGGGCCACGTCAGCTGTTTCCACGTTGACCACAGTCAGCAGTTAACACAGTCCCCGGCCTTGACCGGAGGGCCAATGGGGGAGCTCTGTTCCTCCCAGGGACACGCACACACACAGACACATACCGAATGCAGGTTTATTGCGGCCATGCTCTAAGACGGCTCACCCTCCAGGTAATGAGTGAGCGAGCGAGAAAGGCCTCTCGGAGGTTTCTCAGCAGATTCCAGAGCAGAGTGTTTCCGCCTCGATGGAGGTGGGAGCGCGTCGTTCCGAGCGGAGGCTCCACCAGCTAATCCACTACGATGAGGCCGCCCGCTCTGTGTTTACTCTGTGCTTTTCATTTGGCTGGTAAAGTTCACAGAACTCGCGGCGCTCTTATCGCGGTCGCGCGGCATGTGTGCGCTGAGCGATTCGAGGCCTGGAACAGCGGGACGTAACGGTTTGGTCTGAGAACATTTGCGTCGGGAGCGTTCCGGATTACGGAGTTGCATGCGGCACCGCTGAACACCCAACTTGACCTTTCTGGTCAGAGGTCAATGAAATCAAATCTCAGGCCCGGCTGGATTAATTATTTAGGGAGGCCCAGGACAAAAGTTTCTGTGGACTATGACTGCATGACAATGGACTTTTGTTCTACACTGAAATGTCGATGGCACAGTTTTCTTTTTGTGTCACGTTAAACTTTATTCACACGCTTTGCTCAAAGGCATCTGGATGGCAAATGATGACGGACACCTTGTCGTGTCCACTTCTCAGTCCAATGTTTTGGTAAGCCAGCCAATTTGGGGACGTCAAACAACCTTTGAGGGCACAAATAGTCCTCCCTGGTTACTTGGCTGCTGCATAAATACAAGGCTGGGTTACCAACCAGGAGAACTGAAGGAGTGGACATCTCAGGTTTACTGTTCGACGACAAGTTCTGGATCATTTGATGAATTGCCAACGTGTGAGAATTTGTACCGTACAATATCGAGTACCGCCAGACTTCATAGTTTATGTTGTTTGATAGTAAGTCAAAACAAGTTCTGATTACCTTCTGTGTGTCTGGGTTCACATGAAAGCCACTATTTAGGAATAGTGAATATTATGGAGACTAAGAAGGTACATATCATGCCTGCTAAAGCTTCCTTATTGGTTGAGTAACTTCCGTACTTAAATGATGCCTCTTCTGTTTTCATTCTACCCAAACTTTGATGTATTTGCCGCGTAACTTGTGTACTGATTCTAATCAAAACTTCAATCTATTTCAAAAGCTAAACAAATAGTCTTGTTGCCTCATCACAGTAGGGACTTGTGCAGGCGCGCCGGTCGCCTGTGTTGCTGGATATTTTGTAGGAAAATGCACAATAAACGAACAAGATGAGGAGACGTTGATTGAAGTCGCACTGAATAAGCTGTACGATGCTCTCCTTGCTCGGGCAGCTGTCATCACATCACACATGCATAAACACGGAGGATGAACAAACCGCCATATGACACACACCCAAAACAAGAGCTGCTGTTCTGATAAATATTTATTTCAGGCCTGTGCCCAGGGCTTCATCCTGATGGCAGCTCGGGACGTGCAGCGAATCAGGGGTGAAAAAAGGGAACGCCGCCAGATCGGTCGGGAATATAACAAAGTTTCGACTCTTTCGGCCAGCGGACACGCCACAGTTTCTACGGGAAAAGCTGGGAAGAATGCTTCGTTTGTGATGCATTTAAAAGCCAAAGCTCGAAATATATTTCACACAAGAGAACGCTGTATGTTTTGAAGCCTGAGGGTGGGCTTGACAGGCTGCCTTTATAAATGCAGAAGATGAGAAGAATAAATAAACTTTCAAAAGGAGAACACATTTCCCAGTAAAATATTCATGGCGGCTGTTGGAGGTAAAGGAACAAAAAGAGGTAGAGGGAGATCTACTACGTTATTTGATTCTGTCGCTGTTTATTCTCGATGTGTAACTTCCTGTACACTGCTTGTTGTTCCTGTATATTAAATATGTTAAGAGGTGAAACTTACAAGGAAGTCCCTTAAAAGCTGCACACAGGAAGGGGAAGAATGTGATGATTTATCACACAACGCTGCCAGGATGCTAATGAGAAATTGACATATTGCCAAATCCAAAGTGATGACATAAACGCAAACTCCTCGGCTGCATCAAATGAAAGCGAAATGACACAGATCTTGTACATGCGTCTCCTTTCAAAGATACTTTGAGTAACTTTGAACTGGTTATAAGACTGTCAGTCTAATACTGAAGCCTCTAAATGCCCCCCATCAGTCAACGAGACCATCAGGGGGAGGATTGGCTTTGTCTTCACGCTTGTCATCAACGCAAAGGGTTCAATTCTAACAGAATCGGACAGGATCGTGCAGGTTCACCAGAAACTCCATTTCTTCAGACTCTATTGGAGACGAAGGCCGCATTGCTCGACCCGCTGGAGTGAAGAACCAGAACCAGGGCTGTCAGGGCTCTGCTGCAGTAAAATAAGAGGTTTTCCAAAGGGAATCCGAATGCTGGGAAACACTTGTCCACAGGGACGGCCATAGGGACGTCCACAGGGACGTCCATAGAGACGGCGCCTTTTGATTTTTGCACTCCTTATTCCAAACGTGGCAAGCTTTACTCTTTTCCATTGCATTGTCATCCAAATGTGCCCCCCGAGGTGAGATCATGATGGGAGATTGAAAGTTAATTATCCTCAACACAAAAACATGCTCCTTCTCAGAATTTCATCATTGTGGGTTTCAAAAGGTCAGTCTGATATGATTTCCAATTAAAAATGCATGTTTTCCTATGAAGACAATAACCACAAGCTGCGCGTCCTGTTGCGTGTTCCTGCACCAATGGTTGGACCTCCGCAAAAAACCTCGAGTCACTTTTAAGCATTTGTCAGCAATGCAGCGTGGATGCATATCTATACGGTATTTACTCTATAGTTAAGCATTATTATTTTCAATCCTTGAAACCTGACCAGTGGGAATTTCATACGATATGTGATGCCGCGAGTTTTGCATGATCGTTTCACATCCAGAGAATCCCGCTGCCGTGCAAGCCGATGACGCATCAGGCTTTCAACTTCCTCCAATGTCGACCCTTTTGCGTCATCCTGAGACTGAAGCGATACCTGAATGATGTATTTGATGGTTGAGTCGTGCTGTTGCACAGTTCGTAGAATGCTGACGGAATAGATGTGCCGAGGAAGAAGTAAAATATCTGTAACATTTGTACAAATTTTTTTGCTAAACTGCCCTGTGCATAAAAGAATGAACTTCCTCTGTTAGATACTAGAATCCAAAGCAGGATAAATAAAAAGAAGAAGTTTTGACTTGTGCCTTGCAATATCATATGGGATCCTCCTGAGAGCGGGCCACGGGGCTCTGCGCTGAGTCATGCTTATTGATAATCTGGTGGCGTAGCGGGAGCATGGGATATTGTGTTCTGGAGCAGAACGGTACAAATTAGAATTAATGTTCTTGAACGCTTGCCAAAAAGTTGTTGATCAATGAGGCAAGATTTTAAAGGTACCCTGAGGTTTTATTAGGAACGTAAACAACCATATATCACCACATGTATGCTGTGCATCTTTGAAGTTTCTCGAAACGATATTCAGAGCATTAATATGGCAACAAACAACAATTAGCTAGAGATACAATGTCAGCTAGTATTGGCCATGATGCATGCAAGACGGAGAAGAAGGTAATATAAATGTAGAACCAAGAAGACACAAACTGCAGATCAGTCATGCGTGTTAAAAGTTCAAACGACTATGGGTGAGTGGGTAGCAGGTCCGTCTTTCAATCAGGGGGTTGGAGGTTCAATCCCTGCCCTAGTCGATGTGTCCTTGAGCAAGACACTTAACCCTGAGTTGCTCCCTGTAGCTGCGTCTACAGTGAATGAATGTAACAGTACTGTAAGTCGCTTTGGATAAAAGCGTCAGCCAAATGACATGTAATGTAATGTAAACGGTCGGTATATCAACTCTTTTTGGACAAAAAGCCAGCGTGAAAACATTTAATATCAGACATGAAAATCCCTCACCTTTTCGGCGAAATTCGCCGTTTTTAAACCAAATTATGAGATTGGAGTTGGACACGGCGAAAATGTGATGTGGTGCTCGTCGCAATAAAACATCTTTGATGGGACGTGTCGCGTCTTGGCCAATCAGCGGTAAGATGTCGACAGCGTTTAGGGGGTTCGGGTTAGCTTGAATTTCATCCTGCTACATCTACGGCTGTCATGCTGCTCGGTGTATCGATACTAATAAGGTATCCGTACGTTAAAAAAGCGCGGGATCAGAGCGCACGCGCTGCTCCGTGTCAAGCAGAGCACGCAAGACTTGAAGACTTGTTCAGGCCAAAAAAAAAGGAAGTTTGTTCATGGATGACCATATTATATATAATGACAATTTATATTTATTACTATTAGTATAGGACCCGATCACTGACTGAGTGTCAGAATGGAGGACCTATTGTTCTTAAACTGTTTATTTTGATGTCTATTTGTGGTCAGAACAATCAAATGACCGTTGTTCAAGCTACTTCTTGGGTACTGATTAATCTGAGGGGCTACAGTTTGATACTTAAATAAATTGAACCAAACAGGCTGCAAACCTTCATAGCTGCTGCACACCACCACTGTTTTCTGTGTCAACAAGGCACCCAAAGTTTGGTGAGCTTGGGGGTGTTGAGGTGGGAGAGGTCATTTTTGTTACAATTTCAATTCTCCACCTTCAGGCTGAAGGTGCTGAATAAACAACTGCAAACTGCTCAGCAATGCATGATATGTAAAAGTTAGAAAAGTCAAGCACTTTTTACTCTGTAATGCACAGAGAAAAGGTTCATCTTAGCTTTAAATGCATAAGCACTTATCATATCATCGGCGTTTTTTTTTTACTTTGCCATTCAACAGTTCAAACTGTTCAGTTTTCCAGTAATGTCCGTCAGGTCCCAAAAGTGACAAAAACGTTTGCAAAATCCCTCCCTGCTGAGCCATGGTTCTTCTGTGTGTAGTAGCAGGTCCATATTCAGCTGACAGCTCCTCCAAAGTTTGAACCTGTGCTGTGCTGTTTTGGGGGATGCTCTTCACGACGGAGTCATTACGTGCTCAAAAGCATCACTTTTTTGCATAAGGCCTGTGTGTATGATGCAGGTGTGGCACTGCAGAAAACTTTGGGAACTCTCTTTACACAGTGAAGCAACGTATGAATCCTATGTGTCGGCCCGGAGCCCATCCGTAGTCACTGATACCAGCTTTTTCAAGCTTTCCTTTTTTTTCCATTTTTTCACCCCTTCATAAATGTCAAACTCCCAGTTGTAGTCAGTGTCGTGGTTGGAGTAGTTCTAGGAAATCATTCCGGATAAAGACCATCAGCTGCGCCCGTGCTGCTGCTGTCACACCCACTGTCACTGGACTGATGCTGAACCGCCGCACCCAGATCCGCGTGGTCAGCTGGTCGGTCAGACAAGACCAGACATATGACTCTTCTTGCACATTAGAAGGTTCGGGTTTGAAACATGGAGAGACTGGTTCCCTACATCGTTCCTTTTTCTCGTTTTTTTTTTTTTATCATTCAATTATCATCATTTTTTGCCTCCAACTGCCCGTCTGTAAATTCTTTCTTTTTCTTTCATAAGCGCGAAAGCTCTAAGCTGCTTTTTTTTGCTTTTTTAACTTTTAACGTTGAAAAGACTGCTGTTTTTGCTGTTTTGCTGGCTTTCCTTTTCTTTGGCTTTTTGCGCTGCCAGTCTGCGTTAGGTAGCCGTACATGTAGGGTAGCTGTATTCCACATTGTGCCGCTGTGTCTGTTTGTGCCGCAGCTGCTTGCCCAGTTGCACACAAATTAAACACACACAAAAACAAAAAACAAATTAAAAAAAAAAACTCTACCTCCAAATGAAATGATTTTGTTTTCTTTTTTCTTTTTCTTTTTTTTTTCTCTTCCTCTCCTTCTCTCAACGTAGCTTAGCCGCTAGTTACGTACAACAAGCTTAGTTTTTTCAACGGCGCACAATACTGACCTTCACACAATACTGACCTTTGAACTTTATATTAAACACAAAAAAATTTTTTACATTTAAAACATTTTATATATATTGTATTTTTATATATATATGTAAGTTGTGTTAAAACACAAATATGTGAAAAAAAAACAAGAATAAAAAAATAAATAAATACAATTTAAAGAAGTGCTGCTTCTAAGCAATCTGCTTAGAACATGAGTTTTCTCATCTCATCCTGGCGACTCATCTGGTCCCTTGCCGTAGTTCATACAACGTGGATGTGGTGTTGCGACAAAAAAAAGTCACCAGCCTGTCATATACACTTCAAAATGTGGAAAAAACATACTTGCATGAAATCAGGGCTAACGTGTCAGATACACATAAAGTTAGTATTTTTGCATCTGATCAAACACTGTATGGTCCGAACAACTGTAAAAGGCCTTGATCGGTACGCTCCTAAATATAATACGAACACACATTCTTGCTTGATGCCCAATGGGTGTGTAAGTTAAGCAAAGGCTTAGCAGTGAATGGGAAGTGGACGGAAGTGGTATAAATGCAGTAACTTGTGGTTCTCTACCAGATGATTGATAAATATCAATTCCTTTGCTGCAACAATAAACACCCACACCATGTCTCTAAGCAACAATGAAATGCCATCACTAAGGAGACGAGAGGTTGAAGCAAGAACCTCATCTGAATATTCCCACTTCATTTATTTTAATGTCCAGAAACTTTAAACTCTAATTTAAGCACCGCTGTATTTACCTGCTGTTGGCCAGTGTTGGTATTCACCCTGCATGGATGAGATCAAACTATACCCCACCCCCAGGCGCCGTCTACTTAAGAGCAGACAATCACCTTTTCCCCCCCCAGTATCTGACCAGGTGTGTCGATGGAGATCATCTATCATTCAGCTGAAGACATTTCTCTGCCAGCCCGCAGGACCTATCTTTTGGACCGACTCGTCCGCTTGCCAATCCATTCATGTCACGGTGGACCTCATTGTGGAACAGCTTGGAATTGCAATTTTCATCTGCTATTTATTCAATTTCCTGCCACTGAATGGATGGGCGGAGATTTGTTTTCCTCAGGATCATGTGTTTAGTCAGGAACATGATAACTGCTGCATGGGGTGTTTTTGTGGAGCACTTGGTATACACAAAACATAAACGCAACTAATGAGGGAACCGCTTTCGGTTCTTCACGGTGATGAGCGCGTGTTGAGGCTTTCGCACAGACATATGCTGATGTTTCCCCCTCTTCTCCCCCTTCTTCCTGTTCCTCACCCCACCCGAGAGAAACAAGCTCTTTTTGTTTCGCTCATGTTTTCACAAACGGACTAAATGGAGTCAGCGCTTCCGTCATCTGTTGAACAGTCAGTAGGTTTAATGATCGTTTCTGTTGACTCACAGCCACCACCAGCCCTCATGTCGGCCTGCCAGAGGCCTGCAATCATTGTAGGGCTTTAGATTCATTATTACAAATTCTTTGACAATAACTCTTTTGCCAAGGCCGTTAGACAAGTGGATGGTTTTTGTCCGACTGAGATTGCCTCCCCCTCGCAACAGCCAGCAGGGCTCTAAAAGGCAGCAGTCTCTTGAATGTGCAGACAAGAAGTTGGATTAGCTTTGTCATTTGCAAAGAATACTCCCAGATTGCAGCGTCGAATGTTCAGCAGGCACTGGCTGCCACTTTCACCACTTTTAAATGACAAACGTTGCAGGTGGTGGGTCGCCTCGTTTGTTTGGTCCCATCAGCTGTTGCTGATTAACGCTAATTAAGTGACTAATTGACGCCGAAAATATATTAAACATACCTGCTGTTGGGAGTTGTGTCTGTTTTCTGCCAACAGTGTTTTGTAAGGGAAGAAGATCCTGTTTGTAATACCACCGCAAGGGGATGTGTGTAGAGTGATGTGTCTGATTGTGTTGCATCAGGCTTCAAAAGTTGCCTTATATCTGTTAAACCATCACTGATATATATAGATATATATATATATACAAATTCATATATATATAACATTAATGTAATCTAATAAAATACTTTTTAATCATCTATTGAATCATGTAGCTTGTGAAAATAAGGTAAACATTGGAGTTAATACAAGCAGCACCCTGAAAAGTGTTACACTTGCATTCTCTTAATGGCCATCAGGGGGTGACTCCTCCAAAATAAGTCAGATTGTCTATGAGAAAATTACTCTACTTCTCACTTTCTTTATTACCTCAGTAAACATTAGAAACATGAGCTTATGGTCTCAATCTATGGTTTGAAGTCTTCATTCCAGCATGATGTTCATTTAGTAAATGATGTTCCTTTTTGGGTGAAATAGATTGGTATGAGAGGTTAGTCTGTGTTTTTTGTCTTGGCACTTAAACCCTTTCACAGTGGGTTTTCAGTTCATTAATCTTACTTGTAACATGTTGGCAAGACTGTCACATACTAGAATGCATTTTTGATCAGATATTTGTGATCTAACCCATCGTCAAGAAAATCTAAAGGTCAGGTGTGTATAAATGAGCTCTGTGAAGACTGAAGAACAGCTGCAGGTCTGTTTTTGAATATCTTTGAGATGTCATGAAGCTTTCGGCTTGACATTTTCAATCAGTGTGTTTCGAAAGCCTTTGTCTGTTGGCGGTTTCGAAAATAATGTCTTTTGTCAAACACTGTTATGATTTTCACGCTTGAAGAAAGACACCGTGTATCAATGTCTGTGAGTCCCACCAGTGCCATGTCTTTTATTATGCAGCGCTGGTGAAGTTCTGTCCATCCGTGTGCTATCCGTTTTCGTTAACGTGATGTCTTCGGAATGCCTCAGAGGATTCCTTCAAATTTTTCACAAACCTCCACCTGGACTCAAGGATGAACCCTTCCGAATTTGGCGGTCACATTTGCCCTCTCGTCCGTCCCAGACTAATGAAGAAGATATCTCAGGAAGGCCTTGAGCGAATTTCTTTCAAATTTGGACTTAAGTGACCGTGACCTCAGGAGCAACTTTCATATGCAAATGAATGGCATTTTTGCATCCATGTCTAATAGGATAAAACGATGAAGTGATGACATTTATGACAGGGCCATGGCAGGAGGCCGGCCCACCAGGCAGGAGGCTTCACCCAGCCACGTCCAATGGACCCTATGAGAAGTGAAATCCCCATGAGGCTGTACTTCTCGTAAGATATTAAATGTGGCGCTACATGTCTCTATAGCAACTGACTGACATTTGAAATGGTTTTGTCTCTTTCAACTTCAGTTTATTCTGACTATCACAAATGTTTACATATATAGGAGGCTGTTGGTTTACTGTTGGGATCAAGAATAACCTCAGCAATATTCGTGAAACTCAGCAGCACAGGAGATCTGTTATCTTGTGAAGCCAGATGGCTGAAGTTTAAAGGGGGATAACAACAATCTGCCAATATTCTCATGCCTTTTTTTCCTTTTCCCTCAAAGTGAAATATTGACTCTGTGGCCTCGGCATATATTCTTTATTTTTTGTAACCTATTGCCTGCTTATGAAAAGTAAAAAGCTTCAAAATGTTGTTCAAAGCCAAAATGGTACAAATGACACCTGTTCCTTTTACGTCTCGGGCCATCAAACACAAATACAGATAGTCTGTAGATATAAGACCGGTAATTATTCCTCTAGGTATCAACCAGTCCGAGTCGTCCTCAAGACTGAATGGGTCGTCCCTGCAAGCCGCTTATTACGACCCATTTTTGGGTTTGTTTTATGGCAGAAAAGTCTATGTAGGGAGAGGGTAAGGCACATGAGTCAAACTATCACAGGACTTTCAACCAGGAGACCGATGCTTGTGTCCCGTGTGATACCAAAATTGAACACAATTCCTAATTTAAGTTATCTACACCACTAAGTTAGTATGTAACGACGTCCTGTACGTACATACATACTTATGTTGACCCCAAAACCACCATTTTCTTTGCCTGAACAAAACCAATATAGTTTCGGTTTTGAAAGTCTTGAATAGTTGACAATTTCAAGTCTGTTTTTAAGGTTATTCATTTTCGCGAGGAGACCCATGAGTGCTCGTACCTAATGATGTCTCATCGACATCAGGATATTTCACGGCAGAAGAGAAACTTTGATCTGCTGGATGAAAACATCCATTCAGCAGTTGTTGAGGTACATTAGTCCAAAGTGGCGGACCGACTGATTGCAATCCCTGGCATTGTGCTAATAGTATGGCTGCAACCCAACTATACTTACTAAGATGACCACCATGATGATATTGGAGATTCACACTCCATCAAACCACTGATCCATTTTTTTAAGTCTCCACGGTCACGGCTCGCATTACTCTAAAAATCTCCATCGAAGGGCGGTGCCCCTTCTTTCATTTAATATTTGATAATTTTGTGTTGGCGTTTTGTGTTTCAATGTAATTTAAATACAAATATAATAGTTACGTCTACACTATTGCATTTTAAATGGAAGAAAAACATGTATATTACTTTGTAATTCGACACCTTGACTTGACTGTTCGAACAATCATTGTGGTGCTTGGGATTCTATATCATTCATTTAATATTGAATACTGACAAAAGAAGGGGCAATTGTTCAAATAACCTTTTTTAATTTTAGAATTTGAAATAAATATTTTTTCAAAGTAACATTTCCGTAAAAGCATAGGGACGGAGAAGTTGACGTTTGCAGAGGATGGCCATGTGTTGGTTCTATTTCCAGAGCTGTGTTTGGTCGCTGAGCCCTCTCTTCACAGCCACATTTAAAAGCTGTGGTCACATAATTGTATACCAGTGACCTTGGGGCGCTCTGCTGTTGAGACTCTCTAGTGCGGTTGTGCATCCGGTGGCCCGCGAGGTCTTTAAAATGAGAGACGCAATAGAGAAGATTTGCAATATTTTAAAGTATAATTCAAGGAAATCAGAAAATACACGACTTTAATCTGAAATCCAGAAAATATTTCAAGGCTTCACTGTTTGAAACCCAGAAATACGTTCCTTTTGCTCAGTCGACATTTTCTCGATACACTTTTTTTAAATTCCAATGTTTTGATTCCACCATCCTATATATTAACACATCATGCTCAGTGACATTCAAAATACAGGAGCTGAAAGACAATAATACAGCATGAGAACATTTTGGCTACAGGCGTTTTAATATCACATGAGCTTCAGGATGTAGTCTGGATTGCTCCTGTAAAAACAATGCAATCGTAGTGAATTTTGTCAGCTAAATATTTGGTTTGAGGAAAGCAGTGACGGAGGTTCCAGTAAAACCTTAAACCCCCTACAAATGCCTGCAGGGCCTGAAGCTCCACAGTTGGCGTTATAATTGGAAACAAACTGAGATGCAACATTTCAGGCGAGATACTACAAGCAAAGACATCGTTGTTTAATGTTCCCACTTTGTTTATTTTCCTGATTTCTCCTGAATTTACCAGAAGATACAATTTGATAATGTCTCCTTCGCATAAGTAAAACACATACAAAATTATAATGTGTGTAGTTAAATGGGGAAGTTTTATGATGGTATCTATTAGTTCCTCTCTATATTTTTACCAAAGGTTTTGTTCATATATCATTCATAGCCTGAGTTATACAATATTTTATTCCTAATAACATGCAGGAATATGTTATGGCGTTTGACAGTATTTTCTTATTTATGAAATGATAAAAAGAGGTAACCAAAATCCCCTCTGTAAGTACCTCTGCCTGGAAATGTATGTAAATTAGCAATTTTTTTATAATGATGATGCCTTATTTGCGTATTTCAACATTAATCCCCCCCCCCCCCCCCCCAATTTAATACAACAGATAATTGTCGTAATGTAAGTAATCAACTGGGGGAAGTGTCGTGCTGATATCTATTCGTTAATTAAATTACCCTATTCTCCTTTGCATCTCCCTTTTGAGCAGCAAAGTCGTTCATGCTTTGAATCAAACATTCAGAAGCCTGTCAAAACACTGCACTCTGCTCTGATAGGAAAGGGAATTATATTTTGAATCTGTTATGAATAATCAGTTGCTTATCATTAGAATTCCATTACAGAGAAGTATATACACATGTATGCTCCCTCACTTTAACACCCCATGCAGTGTACAAATTAATTTAGCAGTTGGTGTCATTGCCATGAGGTGAAAGGCGTCTTCTGTACTGCGACGTAACCCCCTTCCCCAGGGAAATTGCGTTTTTAATAAACGTTGCAGATTGATTGATAGGCTGATGTCGTGATATTATTGCTTGAAATTGGTTCACACTAGCTTACATAATAGGCACACATCATATTTATTTTTACTGGAAGAAAAGATGATTAGATTTGATCCTGTAAGAAATAAATAGATTTACCCTTTTATTGCATATATTGTTGAAAAGGTGCACAGAATGACTGGAGACGTGAAAGACAAAGGGTTAGGTACTTTGATGGAGCAAATAATATCACTACCCAAAATAAACTTTCGACGACGAGCTGAAAATGTGAGTAGGTTGCGGGGGTTAATTTGTAATTTGGCAGTATCGATCAGGAAATGTATCAACTCCCAACCGAAGCATTATGGTCATTCTGTGCTGTGGAACGTTGACTGGAACGTTGCTTTATGGATCTGGGTGGAATTTTCAGCACTTTTCTTGTCCTACATGTTTCAGTCGAAAAACTAATTTGGTGGGAATGAGGGATGGGAGAAAGAAAATTGGATTTTAAAGGAGTGGGTGGATTATAAATCAATAACACCCTGGTCATCCATGAGATTCTTACAAACTAGACAATTTTTTTCCCACAGCAAAGTGCACTCATTCTGTCAAGATGTATATAACTGGTGTTCTACAAGACACAAGATACTTCATCAATTATTGAAGTTGTTTATTCTTCTGATCAATGTAAAAAAAAAGATCTTCTCAAGTGTTTCCGACATTAGATTTCCTATAATTATCTCCCTTCACCAAAGAGAGAGATTCTATTTCATAGATGATATCAGATGGTGAAAGATTAAAAACATCTCCACTATCTGGCTGTATGGACAGGTTGTTACTATTGTTCTACAGTGCACACGCTATGGCTCCAGTTTCCCCTTCTGGTGGCCATCGCTTATGGAGGACTTAAAATGACTTAAGTATAAATAAATAAATAAATAAATGCATGAATAAATACAAGAATAAATAAATAAATGCTTAAATAAATGTATAAATACAGGAATAAATAAATGTATAAATAAATACAAGAATAAATGTATAAATACAGAAATAAATATAAGTTATAACTCAACTGAGCTGGGGCGGTCCGAACCTCATTGTTAAACAGGATTGGTCAAGTCAGGGAGCAAGACAGAAGCAATCGATCCCTAGCACTTGGACCTGTAGACGAACAGCGTTTATTATGCATTCTTGTCTGTACATTCTAAATACTACTGTTGTTGAGTCACGGAATGTAATTTAAGGATGTTTTCAGCTGAGAAGTTAGTAGTTTAAGCATCAAATCTGTGGTCGGTTTATCGAGATTCAGCCTAATAAGGATATACGACGGAGATTTGAGGTTCTGCTCGCGGGACCTCTGAGCTCCGGCGCTCCGGGCGCTGTGTGTGGCCGCCGAGAGAAGCCTGATCTCGGCAGGACTTTTTGAAATGCTCCGCTGGCTCTGACGTCTCCGTAGAGAGACATTAGGTTTTGGAGGATCTAAAGAGCACAACGAGTTTATTATTTACTAAAAGATAACGTTACGTCAATTTGACTGAGGGTTAAGATTCATAACTTCATATTGTAGCGACCCTGGGTCAGGAAAGCTACGAGACGTTGTATATTTATTACCGTTTATTTGTAGCCTATGCCAAACAACAGTGAACACCGCAACACATTCTACTCCACTGTAAAGTATTTTACAGTGAATAATTGGAGTAAATTCATGAGCAAGAACAGTTGATGTGGTGACGTCACAAGACCAGAAAGACCGTCCTGCGTCCTTGAGAGTCTGGACTCCCGAGACCAGATTCCAAAGACCAGACTCCAAAAGAACACGAGTCTGTACTCAGTGCACTTGGAATTGATAAACGGCTGGAGTCAAAAAGCTGTCTCGGCTAACTTCTGCTAACGGTTAGCTGAGCGAGCCAACTTCAGCTTCATGTGCCAGGCAGAAGTAGTAGAGCATAACACACCAGGTGCATCACACTCCTGTGATCAATCATGCTTCAGACAGAGGTTCGGACCACCCAGCTCATTTGAATATACGGACACGTAAATGTCACACATAAATAGAGAAATAAATAAATGAAGAAATACAGAAATGTAGAAATATATTTATTTAATGATGTCCTGTTGATTTATAACTTATATTTATTCATTCCTGTATTTATTTAAGCATTTATTTATACATTCATTTATTTAAGCATTTATTTATTTAGTCATACATTTATTTAAACATTTATTTATTTATTCATGCATTTATTTATTTATACTTCAGTCATTTTGAGTCCTCTATAATCGCTGACTCGTATGTAGCCTCGCATTGAACTCAACACTTCTGCAGCTGCCCAACAGTAACTTCGCCTCAATGACAGTGACCCCAGCTGTTACTGTGAAGCGGCTTCGGGAAGTTTGGAGACATACTTAGCAGTAGTAGTTAAGCATATATACTCAGGTGAGAAGTTTATGGGAACCTATTGGAAGAAATGGAATGTAATATTATTATTTTAGTTTTCTTCAGTGTTTAATCACCTGAAAATAAGAATTGTATGTATATAAATATATTTATTTATATATATATATAATACCGTTCAAATATTTGGGGTCACTTAGAAAGAAAAATAATTTGAAATGTCCTTATTTTGTAAAGAAAAGCACCATTGTTTTCATTGAAGATAACATTAAATTTATTAGAAATACACTATCGATTGTCAATGTGGTAAATGACTATTCTAGGTGGAAACGTCTGGCTTTTAACGAAATATCTACATAGGTCTATAGAGGCCCATTTCCAGCAACTATCACTCCAGTGTTCTAATGGTACATTGTTTGTTAATCTTCTTAGAAGACTAATGGAGGATTAGAAAACCGTTTAAAAACCCTTTTTCTATTAGCACAGCTGAAAACGGTTATGCTTGTGAGAGAAGCTATAAAACTGGGCTTTATTTGAGCTAGAAGTTTGAAGAACAAAATGTATATTTCAAATAAAAATCATTATTTCTAACCTGGTCAATGTCTTGGCCTATATTTTCTATTAATTTTGCAATTCATTTGATAAATAAGTGTGTCTCCCTCTTGTTTGTTTTTTTCCAAGTCCATTTCAAATCAAACATAATCTAATGTTAAACACATTGTCATATTGCTCATCACCAATGCAATACAAACGAGATTTTGCCAGATTGTCTCACAATGACAAATGACTGTTCAGACAATTTTGAAATCAAACCGGTTCAAGCTGGTACACCGGTATCGGATGTGCAAAAAACAGAAATGGAGCCAACCCTGGAGTAATCGGAAGATGTTAGAACGTTTCGTAGATCTAAATCTCTGGAAGAGCCCTAAATAATAAGTCAATCAGAGATGTGAACTGAACTTCGGCAAAGATCTGCAGGTGCTCATAACATCAAACCCACATGATTACCAACTATTGCATGTTTTCCTGTTTCGTTTTTGCTCCGCTGTCGTGCTAAACCCAATCCACATGTCTTTGTATGATCACGCACTCCAAACTTGTGCGTCATCCAGGCAATATGTCAGCCTTCCAGGATGTGTGGCACCACATCCATTTTGAGTCACCGCTCTGCTTTAATATGCAGCATGTGGTAGTTGCGCTTCTAGGAAAAACTTCTCCGCGAGCTAATTAGGTAGAATAGTGATCGACTCTTGCCCTGCATGACGGTAATAGCCATCCATACCGGTGAAACATGCAGGCAGGCAGCTGAACATGTCAAACAAGTCCAAGGACTCTCGATCATTGATCAGCCGTCTCTGAATTGTCTGCCTCTCTTTCAAGAATGCTGGAAATATCTGAAATAGATCAAGCCGAATCTATTTTGCTTAACAAAGTCGAGCCGCGTGGGGAGGCATTGATAGCCCCTTCCAAAAATTCTTCAGTCGATTTCTAAACGGCAACTGTCGACAGAACGCTTGTTTTCATCCTCTAAAGAGCTATAATTGGCATCTCTTAAAGCAGTCAGTGACGGAGGCGTTATTATAGCAAACATCTGCAGCTTGAACGTCAACCTATTCGCTCGCTTCCGGGGGTCCTGCCTCTGCCAGCTGCACCCTCACCTCCCAGAGTGACGGAGGATCCCGGATTTCTTCCCTCCCCGACTTCTTTGTAGGTGAAGAGGTCTTTAAGTGCGTTCTCTGGATAATAAATGCTGCGCATTTGGCTCCTCGCGTTTTTCTTTTCTTTTTCCTACGAACGGATGAACGCCATTGGCTGGCGGATCGCTGTGACTCATCTCCTCTTTTGCTTTTTTTTTTGCCGCTTTGCTGCCAATTAAATCTGTGATGAGTCGTGGTTAATACCTGTGACTATAATGGCCACACTTTGCTTACTGATGATCCACTATGACATGGAAATTACATATACACACGAAAAAGATGCAAGCTGATTTCCATGACATATAAACATTCCACATTATGTCCCATCATTGAAGGCAGTTGGATAGAATATGTGTCTTAAGCAAGGCCATGTGATTGAAATATTCAAATAAATATGTGTACAGTAGGTAGTACAATATGGATGGAAAATTGTAACCCTTGGGTTGGTTCAAAAATGGCCTCTGTCATTTGATGTAAATGTTCTTTTCATTGATTTATCTCAGCCTGTCTGCGGACTCCTGGAAGAAGACCTTTGGTCCTTTCTCCACCAATGTGAATTTCATCATTTGAGGGCCAGAGCTGTCCTTGTTTGCAATTTGTTTTAAGGGCACAAAGGGCCAAATGCCTGAGCAGCCAGGTCATCAAATAAGTCCATAGAAATAATGCATTTAACTTTAGGGTTAAAGGTTATATTACTTCCGATACATAGTATAACTTTCAGTCAAATAAATAATAAATACATTTGCACAAGTTGTTAATTTGTAAGTTCCAATAAAAAAATTTAAGAGTCAAACGTTATGAACGGCTCAGCCCTGGATCAGTCGGCTTCGCTGGACACATTTAGAGAACGGGAATCACGTTTTGTTTTTTACAGTTTTTATGCTGCATCTTGAAAGATTAAAGTAACAGTAATTTTGTAACGGAAGCTAGCTGCCTTTCTAAAATAAAAAATATTCGACAGCTAGATAGCAAGCGTTTGCTAAGGTCACATTTGTTCACATTAAAATCTCTAACGTTAGGCTTTTATAACTCGTTTGGCTCGTATAAAGACCACTGGACCAGCTAGGTCAACGTGAATTTCTCTTGTCATGAGTTCACCAAGTTACAGCTTCGCCGTCTCGGCACATCAGGTTGAGTCCCATTCAACCCCATTGTAACAAGACCGTGTCCGTTACCCGTGGGTTTCCCCCTCCAGCACCAAGGATCAGCCAAGCACCACGAGGTTCTGCTCAAAGACATGTTTATTTCGGCAACACACGCACCGAGCAGACCGCAAAACATGCGCCTCTGCTCACTTCTCCCGCTCCACTCTCCACTGGGAGCTTTTATGAGCGCGGCCTCGGCTGCTGACTGATTGCCAATCACCAGCAGCCGAGGCCAAATTAGAGACAGCTGCCACACCCATGAATAGACCAATAAGAATTCACAATCCATAGAAAAAGTGCTGGGGTCCAAACACTATATTGATGGGAAAAGGCCGGATTGAATACGACGAATTCAGCTGGGTCAGTGCAGGCGTTATATCATGGCCAACGTGGCCGCAGGGCATATCGCTTATTACGTGGGCATAAGGCCAAACTAAGGCCATGGCCAGCTGTGAAATTGAATAAATGCAGTGCCATCACTTTTTTATCAGGAAGAAGGTTGAAAGTAATGAAGATGTCTTGTTCTTCTTGCTACAGAAATATGTTTCCCAGCAAGCCATTGAGATATTGTCAAGCATTTAATTTCAACAAATTGTGGATGTTGTTCGTACCAAAGAAGCACGATTCGGAAGCAAAATTGCTGTCTGGACTTTTACATAACTTTGTTGACTTGGGCTACCTTTTTAATGTAACCCAAGGTAAATGTTCTGTCTTTCATTTGTGATGATAAACAAAGGGGGAACAAAAATACAGCAACATTGCAGAGTGATGTACATTCACCAATTCTGTTGTTGATCAACCAATCAGAGGGAACAACATGAAAACTACCGGAGATGTGGAGAAATGTCTCCTCTGTAACATAAAAGAGAACAATAGAAGTTATTATAACTGACAATTAGTTTGAAACCCACCAATATTCAACCCGAAAAGACATAACCAGTATTTGGTCTAAAATATCGTGATATAAAATGTTTTCCACATTGTTTAGCTATTTCAAGGGGATACGTCATGTTATGCTATCTGAACCTCAACCTAAATAGAAAAACCATAGAAAACTAAAGGCATAAGGGAACTGGCATGCATACAGATTAAATATTTACAGACATGAATAGAGGATGGGTTCCCCTTTTTATTTTTACTATTCTGTTCCCACCTCAGCTGGTTTGAATTCAGAATGCAGGGATGAGCTGCACCAGTGACAGCCTCTTTAAGCCAAAGGTCAAGCAGCTATGTGATCCAAGCTTGTCCCTGGAGGCGGTCCAATGATGGGTCTGTGCCCAGGACTAGTGGAATAGTGAGATAGCCAGCCTCTCTAGATCCTGGACATTTCCTACACTGCCGTTTGTGCCTTTGTGTGATTGGCCTTTGATGAATGAGTCTCAGGCTCTCAAAGGAGATCTGATGACCCATAATGCTGGTTCACTTTCAATTTGTTGCCAAAAACTAAAAATTAAATTTCAATTCAGTTTGTTTTGTATAGCGCAATATTACAAATTTTCCTCAGAGGGCTTTACAATCTGTACACATACGTCATCCCTGTCCCGGGACCTCACATCGGATCAGGAAAAACTCCCAAGAAATAGAAAAAAACCTTTCACAGGTAAAACAAGGGGAAAAGAGTTGTTTATAACATGAAGACCTGACTTCAATTTGATCAATTATTTGAAGGAGAGTCAGGTCAGTTCGCAAATGCTACTTTTGCTTTTTAATGATTTAGGTTAGTTTGAGATGAGCCTGTTCTGCAAAGAATCGATTCCCGCCGATCGGCGCACAATGGCTGCCGCTTAGATTTGTGTCCGACTTAATCCCAACTTGCTCTGACGTCATGCACACGTGGTCAACTATAACCTCACGAGAACGAGGCGGACACAGTTTTTAGAGCCAGGCACTGCATTAGCTCTCCACCAACTGCATGATGGGAAACTCCTGGCTGGGCTGTGGGCACATCAGAGCTGATCGGCTCTTAGATTTGACAACAAACACCACATTTTTTGAAAATCCTAGAAATCGAAGGTTCTCGTGTGGTTGGTGGTAATAAAGCCTATTTATACAACACATCGAAACGAGCAGCAAAGTGTTTCCAATAAAAAGAACAAAGGATTTCTTAAATGTTTTGTAATGTTTGATCTCCTGGATATGATGTAATAGTAGATAAAGTAGAATAACATAAATAAATAAAAAAAGATATCTATGCCTGTCAGACTTATGCACTCTGCGCCCGAGAATCTAGTTCTGATCATTTCTGTAAAAAGCTGTAAATGCATATTGAATATAAAACACATTTTAATGTGTTGATGACCAGTAACAACCATTAATTTTGACTCCTGTTTCTGGCCACATAACTTATGTCCCATACGTCTCATATTCACGCTGGTCTCCTGAGAAACATATGACTGTCTGTCAGCAGCTAAATGCGACTCCAATCAACAGCTAGTAGCCATTGTTGCCTGCTTTATAGTTCTGGGACAGATAACATACAGTGTTCAGTACAGATGCAAGCCATACAACTAAAACCAAGAAGCCTTTCACTTTACATGGAGCATTTGACCCATTGTTGATCACAAATTAATTGTGCAGCATTAATCGTCCACAGTTCAAATTAGGCATAAACGATGGGAAATTGATAATCCCGGCAGGTTTTGGGATACTTCATGATCTTGTGGAAATGTGGCTCGGGAAACTGTCAGAAAATCTGAATGTTGTGACGGAAGTATTTACATTTTATTCTATAAATCTAAAGGTCATATTGCAGAGCCTGCATATCTTTTATATAACAGTCAGACGGCGGAAGGATATCCTTTACACCGCAGAGGAAATGAAAGAATATTCGGGCATTTCCTCTGATTCGCTTGCCATGTCCTGACGTCACGATGAAGAGGCGTGTCATTCAATCCCCAGCCGTTCTGTTGACCTTCGACCGCAGATGTGCGGCCTGGCCATTGTCGCTGGCTTCAACCGCACAGGTTCCCATGCCACACTGCGGTGCCCTGCTTCGGCCACTCTGAACTGCAGTGAATTTATAAATCCAGGCCGCTGCTCCAGATTTAGGCACTAGCTGTCAGAGGGTGGGGATTATGGCAGCACCTGCGGCTCCAGTTGCATAATACTGTGGTGGTGTTGTTGTTGTTGTTAGAATGCCAAGGCTAGCTCAGAAGCTAAAATGTGCATTACAGTTAAATTTTTATTTTTCGTTAAAATGAGCTTTGTGTATGTATGTGTATATATATCACTGGAAACACTGCAGTGTGGAAGTTGCATTAAAAGGCAAAACACAATTCCTCAAGTTGAGCACACAAGTGTGTGTGTCTCTTTTATTAACAATAACAACGAAATCAAGATGGCGCTGCCCAGATACCAAACCCGCATGGGGCTCGACGTCACAAACAGCAACACAACACTTAAAGGGACCGCGATCCCGGAACAGTCACACTGATGCGTGTGACTCATTACATTAATAATTGTGTATAGAACTA